>NC_142935.1:63939398-63956898 GCF_046866305.1 Octopus bimaculoides
CTCAAATTACATAGCGGGCCACTGCAGTCACAAAAACATTTGTGAGGGCCGCTTGTATACTGAGAAAATTGAAAGTATTTTGCTTTCTCATGCTTTTATTAGAATAATGAATGAATGAATGATCGTTGATTCAACATGAAGTATTATCGTTGCAAAAACACTAGTATCTTTCTTTTTTACTTTCCATTACAAATCTTTAATTTTTAAAATGTTTGTTTAAATAAACCCATTTCAAAAAAGTATGAAGCGGGCCGCAAGGTAATAGCCAGGCCTCAGTTTGACCAGCCCTAGTTTAGACGAAGAAATTGTTCCCGGTTATTAACTTCTAAAGTTTTGTGTTCATTCCATTCTCTCGTGCTGAACCGCTATATTATGGGTGTCTAAACACTCGCAGTTATGATACATACTCACACTCGCGCACACGCTCATATACACACAAAACACACACAGACACACACACACACACACACACACACACACACAACATACAGACATAGATATACACTTGCTAAATTTAGTGTGGGTTGGGACTGAATTTGAAACTACGTAGTTGTATAGCGAGTTTCTTAATTATACAGACATACCAGCACCTATACCAGCAGCAGCAGTACCACCACCACCACCAACAACAAAAACCACCAACAACAACAACAGCAGCAGTAATAATAATAATAATAATAATAATAATAATAATAATAATAATAATAATAATAATAATAATAATAATAATAATAATAATAATAATAATTCAAACATTTCATGGCGAATGAATACTAAAGAAATCAATACGTATATTGAAATTAATATGTTTATTCGATTGAAATTAGTTTGAATAAAACATTTCTTATTTACATATTTGCAATAAATATTTTATCAATGAAAACAATGTTTAATTATCAAATAATTACAATTGCATCACTACCTACCTAATACTGCCAATAATGGGTATAAGTACGATTTCAGTATTACCAGCCATATGATTGAGAATATTCTTTGTTATATAAAGTAGCGTGGGGTCGCAATGGATCAGTGGTTAGGGCAGCGGACTCGCGGTCATACGATCGCAATTTCGATTACCAGACCGAGCGTTGTGAGTATTTATTGAGCGAAAACAACTAAAACTCTACGAGGCTCTGGTAAGGGGTAGTGGTGAACTCTGCTGCATTCTTTCACCACAAATTTCTCTCACTCTTTCTTCCTGCTTCTGTTGTACATGTATTTCAAAGAGTCAGGCCTGTCACATTCTGTGTCACGCTGAATCTCCCCGAAAACTACGTTAAGGGTACACGTGTTTTTGGAGTGCTCAGCCGTTTGCACGTTAATTTCACGAGTAAGCTATTCCGTTGATCGGATCAACTGGAACCCTCGTCGTCGTAACCGACGGAGTGCCACGATATATAGTAGCCAAATTAGATAAATCGAATAATTAAACAGTCCATCCTTTCGGAGGATGTAGAAACAGAATGAGGCGGTGATACACTGCCAACTAACAGACGCATCTATCAATGAACCAAATGACACTTAAATAGCAACCCTTAATATAGTACATATCAACAAGGGAGAGTTATATTGTTTTAGAAGACGGACAAACAGAGAGACAGAAAGAGCCACACTGCCATTTAATAGTTAAGGTGCTGAATGTTCCTGGGTTTAAAGCCTGGGCATCGCGAAAGGCCTGGTTTGAGGCGCAAACTACATGGCTTAGAAAAACTGATAGTGTGCTGCAATAAGTGTGTGCATCTGCGAGGGTATATGTTTAATATGACATAATTAACTGAATGTTCCTGTATTTTCTTTTATCCTAAGCCAGGTAATTTTCAGCAACCCTTCGTATATGTACAGAATAGGAATTAACATTTGCCATGTGGCCCAGTGTAGCACATTAGGTAATGTATATTAACCGCAGGACATAAATATAATAAGATGAGATTTATCTGCTTTTGGTGGACAGAAATAGAGGATGTATATATAAAGTCAATTAGTAGATGTAGAGACATGCAGTAACACGAAAAAAATGGGACTATTTAACACAATACAACAATGCGTATGCAACAGCGTTAGACAATATAATACAAAGTAAGAAATATGTAAAAATATAAGAAAATGGAAGAGAAATATAGTGTAATAACACGAAATAAATAGTGACAGAATCCAATATAATCGGAAAATGCAACAAGCTGTAGCATTTAGAATGCCAAAAAATATATCTAACCAATATCGATTCAAGCTTAACAACGTAACATAATCAATACAAAAAGCAAATAACAAAAACAAATATAATGAAAATAGTTTTTGTGGTACGTATGTAGAATATAACAATTGCTGGGTGCAAATGTAGAGATTGTTTATTACCATTATAAGTACATGTGAATGTTTTGGAATGAATGTACGCATTCGTCTGTACCAGGTAAGCGTCTATCTCAGCAACGAATATATTTTACGGTTTCATATGGAAATAACAACAAAAAACTTACCATACTTATTTAAAAACGTATACTGGCAAACATATATGCATATATATATATACGTACAACCACACACTTATACTTCCGTGCTGGAGTTCGGTTTACTTTACAGTAGGCCTTTAGGAATCCATCCATTTAACATGCGCTGTACTTGGCAGAAGGGGAAAAAATAGGTACGAACACAGGAACCAAAATCTCATTCTTGGGGACTCGGTTACTCTACTTGCTATTTCAATTTGATTCAGGTTCCGTAGCTGGAAGACATTAAGAGACAACTCATCTCTGTAGTAGTACTGCAGGGGGACACGCTGTCGTAAATGATGGTGCTAAGGATACACGGTCTGTAGAATGTAGTATTGGCGTGCACTTTTCGCTTACATTTCTTCCATACTCTAGTTGTTCAGCTAGCGAGTGTTGCGATTGCTCTCCCAGTAACAGAATACGTACATAAATTTGTTCATTCAGACAGATATACATTTAAAAGAGAACAGTGAAATACTGGGAGATACAACATACAACCTAATCGCCAGTTTATGTCTTACTTCTATGGAAGTCATTACATATGTCATTAGCAGCTGCTCAAAAGTGTCATCAAGTAACTACCAACCAACACGACACTGTTGTTAAAGCAATATACAATGCCGATAAAAAAATGATTGCTCTGGAATAAATACAGGGAATCCCGTGGAAATTGAATAAATATACGCGCTTCAGCTCAACAAACATGGAAAAATATGTATTGTCATATAGCCCAGCTTCCCTGCTGATGTGATTACCTCTTCAAAAATCAAATGTGGAGAACAACTATGCATACTGCTTCGAAACCTCCATTTTCAATATTCAGATTATAAATTAACATTTATACTACTAATAATTGGTGCACTAGGTTTTGTTAGTAGATGCCTAACTGAAAGTCAAAATGATAGGTGTTTCAGCAATCAACCATCTAATTCGTATATTCCAAAGACAAGCGGTACTGTAAAATTATGCCAGACTTTTCTCAAATTTAAGAAATGAAATTGTTTTTGTTACTTACATTCCAAAGATGACGGGGAATTGTAACTTTCCTAGAAATCAGGTCCTTCCTCAGAGGAAGCTTTCAACTAAGTAAAAACAGAAAAAACCACACACACATACATCATACATACATACATACATGCATACATACATACATACATACATACGTACATATTATACAGATAGTATAGACATCTCATAGGGAATATTCCAGGGAGATAGCCTTTCTGTACTTCTTTTACTTTTGGCACTGAATCTATTATCGTTCCTACTGCAGAAAACAAATGGTTACATACTAGAATCTTCAACTGCTAGAAATTCCACTGTAACTCATAATTTCTTTGTAGACCACCTCAAGATTTATGCTAAAAGTGTTAACAATGCGAAATAACAACTGGAATTAATAACAACATTATCAGCTGATATAGGCATATTCATATTTGGTTATAAACCGAGGTAAGTCAGTCCCCCAGACCCAAACGGTCTCTCTATCTCCCCCATTCCACACAACGGTCTCTCTATCTCCCCCATTCCACACAGCGGTCTCTCTATCTCCCCCATTCCACACAAAGAATGTTACTACAAATACCTAGGTATAGATGAAAATATATCATATGAAGATACTGTGAATAAAGATAGAGTGACCAGAGAATATTACACCAGACTTAGGAAAACATAGCAGTCGGAACTTTCCTCTTACAGCAAAACAATATCCCACAATGCATCTGTAGTACCAGTACTGATCTCAAAATTTCGGATACTTGATTGCTCTGTAGAGGAAATCCAATCCATAGATATCAAAACCCGCAAAATCCTGACAATAACTTGGAAGTTCCACAGAAGTAGTGATGATGAAAGACTCTACCTAAGAAGAAATGAAGGTTGGTAGAGGCCTGGAATCCATAGTTTGGATACAGAAGCTAGACGTTTCGAAACAGAGAAATCGATAAGTGCAATCTGTGAATGGAGCAGTAAAAATATGCAAGCCTTTTCTCAAGTTCCAATGTGAATTGGTCTATGTTAAGTACATCCCAAAGATGGAGCCTTGTCTCTGTTGAAAATCGGCTCCCTCCTCAATTGAAGATTTATAATAATTAAAAAATAGAAGGGACATACATACATAGGCACATATAAATTTGGTGATGCAAACAGCAGACATAGAACTCAAACCATGAGTATATATATATATATATATATATATATATATATATATATATATATATATATATATATATATATATATATATATATATATATATATATATATATATATATGTATATATATATTTCTATTCATATTTATCATAAGATACAGTGTGACTGTAGGGCCCATTGTCTTTGTTCCTCCACAATGCCAGCAGTTAATGTCATTGACAGATTGAATATAATCAACTGAATTACCAGGGGGCATGTTGAAAGATACACCGATCATATAACACATTTTTCCGGTCGCTAATGTCATAGGACTTCTCACATCATAATTCGCACTATTTAAAACAAATGCTACAACGATGTCGTGTCCAACAGGCATTCTAGCTTTCCGTCAAGCGATTACCATAGAATCGTATTCTTTTTAAAGATTACAAAACATTCGAAGGCAAAGTTGACCTAGGTTTGTTTTGAACAGATCTGTGGTTGTCAGATTGATTGTACATATATACATACATACATACATACATACATACATACATACATATATAATACAAACATACATACATACACACACGTATACAGACTTACATACATACATACACACATGCATACATATACACATGCATACATGCACATATACATACAAGCATATATATATATATATATATATATATATATGGATTCAAATTTTGGCACAAAGCCAGTAAGTTGAGGCGTTGCGTAAGTCCATGATATCGACCCCCAGGATTCAGATGGTAATTATTTTATCGATTTAAAAGGGTCAAAGGCGAAATTGCTCTCAGAATATAAAGACGGACGAAATGGCACTAAGCATTCTGTCCGGCGTTCTAACGATTCTCTCTGCTCGCATTACCCCCCACCCCACACGCACCCATACATAAGCACACACAACATATACACATATATGTGTATATACACATATATGTGTATATACACATATATATAAATACGCATACATACGTACACATACACACATACAAATATATATATGTATATGTACATGTTTATAAGTATGTATATGTATGTATTTATGTATATATGTGTATATATATATATATATATATATATATATACACACACACACACACACATATATATATATATATATGTACACACACATACATATATGTGTGCGTATGTGTGTGTGTGATGCGTGTGTGGATGTGAGTGCGCATATGCGTCTGTATGCGTGTTTTTGTGTTGAAAATGAAGGAATTATTGACATAATGATAAGATGTGCAGACCGATTGCGCCAAATTAAATAACACCACCCAACCCACGAAGACCTATAAAACATTAGCTGACTTTTTACAATGCCGCAACTGGCAGAAAATTGAGATAAAATGAATAAATATTACAGAGTGAAAACAACAAAATATTTAATAAAAAATAAACAAGAAAACAACACCGAAAAATATTGTAGAAAATAAATATTTGTTGAGTATCGATTACTTTTTTTTTTCATTTAATATGTACAGCTGTTACTCATTCGATTCTTGGTTTTATATTTCATATCGTCGCGTTTTTGGAATTAGAAATTTTAGTTATATTTTGTTCGAAATATTGACAAATATTTTGAAAAATTATGGATGTGTCATAGCTGCATTTGGCTTGCTTTATTTTTTTTATCATGTACTTGCTTTTGTCATTGGATTGCGGTCATGCTGAGTCAAGCATTTGAAGTGTTTAGACGAACAAATAAACCTCAGTATTTAAATTTTTAAAGTTTGGTATTTATTCTATTGTTCTCATATATTGATAGATTCGATTGCGGCGACGTAAGTAGACCAATGGCGTTTGTCATACAGTGGGGGGACAAACACACAGACACACATATCTATGAGTCTAGGACATTTGCCCTCCGTCCCATAATGGACAATAACCCCACCAAGGATAATTACCCCTGAAGTCAACAGATGATGATTTAGAACTTCTAAATATATCGGGGAGGGGATAATAAACCAAGGAGGGTAATTGTCCTAGGGGGCAGTTGTCGCCAGGGGGATTGTCTTACTGTCCCTATATATATATATATATATATATATATATATATATATATATATATATATATATATATATATATATATATATATATATATATATATCTATATATATATATATATATATATATATATATATATACGAGGCTGTAGCAGACGACAGTTGGCCAAGTGAGAAAACATTGGGTCTGAAGCTGAAACCACGTGGTTTCAAAGCGACCTTCATGCCACACAGCAGGTTTATTTTAAATATTTAAAATATTTAGTTTCCCTAAAATTGCCTTGTTACTGGAGTTGGTTTTGTATAGCTGTTGCATTGATTATTCAATAGTTAATCTAGGATGATGTGAAGCAAATTTGGATAGAGGTTTTCTCTTTGACATATTTGCATCTGGTTTATGTATCAGGAATTTTGATATCGAATGACTTCTTCATTATTATTTTTTGAAGAAAAATAGTAGTATGTGATGCGAAGATCGTCACGATATCCATCAGTTTCTGTTAGTTCGTCTATTTTGTTTCTAACGTAGATTTTTTCTTAAAGGTGCAATTAATTTCTCTGATGCTAAGCATTATATCACAGCGATTAAGAAAAAGAAAATCAAGCGCAATAGACTCACAAATTTTGCTATAATATTAATGGAAATGTATTGGGTCATCCCATAAATAATGCGGTATTTTTATATGTTTAGTTTTCAAAATTAACCCATTACCTCCCATAATTCTATTAACTGGAATTTTTTTTATGAAACTTTGATTTCTAGCCTAAAACAGCCTTAGAAACACGCTGGGATGATCAAAATAACATTTCAAAATAACATTTTAAATAGAAATAAGCGAGATATTGGGTGAAAAATTAGCAAACCTCATTTGAATATCAGAGAAATATACCTCGTAGATGTAGCAAAAAGGTTAGATATGTGTAAATATTGACAGATAATTACGAAATTTGTAATTTTTAAGTGATCTCATATGAGATCACTGGTAGGTAATGGGTTAAGATAAACGAAGTTCTTTTTCAATCTAAAATATACTCTCCTTCATTTTCTACAAAGCTCTTAAAAGCGTTTACTTAAATTTCTTTCGGTTACTTTCGTTCTGAGTTCAAACCCTGCTGAGGTTCATTTTGTGTTTTATTCTTTCGGTGTCGATAAAATAAAGTAACAATCAAATATTCGACCCAATGTAACTGACTAACCTCCTCCGTTGATGTTCGTGTGTCAAAATTCAAAACAATACCAACAACGTTGGTGAGCTGGCAGAATCGTTAGCACCCCGGGCGAAATGCTTAACGGTATTTCGTCTGTCTTCTGAGTTCAAATTCCGTCGAATTCGATTTTGCTTTCCATCCTTTCGGGGGTCAATAAATTAAGTACCAGTTGCACACTGGATCGATCTAATCGACTGGCCCCGCTCCCCCAAAACTTCGGGCCTTGTGCCTAGAGCAGAAAAGAATTGTTTGCGCGTCAGACAATGTGCTTAGCAGCATTTCTTCCGGCACTATACGTTTTGAGTTTACACTGACACCATCTTAGCGTTTCATCCATTCAAAGTTGCTGTCCTTGTGCCGCAACTAGAAACAGTTATTTACTTTATCTCAAGCAATTACCATTTAAACAAATTGTTTTATTTTTAGCGGATAGAAATATATTTCAATAGGGAACACACGCTCGATGTTGTGTATAGATGAAGGACAGGATTTGCGAAAAACCACTTCTCATCCCCTCAAGTGCATGATGTCAGATAATGTAGCTATTTTTAAAGATACAATTCTATATTATATTTGTGAAACGTAATCTATAAATTACACGCTGCAGCAATCAAATTCCCATCATGCGTGAAATTATTTGTTTTGAATTAATTTCATACCCCTTTATTCCTGTTCAAAATTCTCGAAGTCCCTTTATTCCAGTAAACCACAACCTAAATAATATTCAAGTTTTTAATCTTACATTATTTTTCTTTCTTTTTATTTCCTTGGTTACTTTCTATTCCTTGACTGCTGCGCTCAGATAATTCCCCTACTTTTGTATAATTCGAAGAGAAACAACGATTGTTTTGCTATCAGCTTCTTATAGAATGATAGGGAAGAGCTGGAAGCGATTAACATGGTTTTGTTTATTTTCAGATTCAATCTGCATACTTCGTAGAAAAATCGTTGTTGAAAAATTTACGAAAGAGCGGGGGCTTGTGTAAAAAACTTTCGTTTTTGTGCAGTATTTCGGCGAGGCAATATAAAACCGACGTGTAAGTGTATCGAGTGGGTCGGGTTAAGAATGGCTCAAAATTTGGACATAGAAACTATACGGTTGAGGAGGAATTATGTTAGATAATTTTTCTGGGTATGGTGAGAAATGAGAAACTTACTATCTGAGAACACATGCAATACAATAACAAAATAAATGTTAATAACATTGAGTAATTTACCGCTTACTATTAAATTTGTTTGTGAATTATACACACTTCTAAAACTACACAGATCTATCCGGTTCAGTTGGGGAGCAGTAACTGTGTTTACTTGTAGTTAATACTCCATTCTCCATTCTTCATATATACAATCTGCAACTATTCCATTTCTGGATGTCCTCTGTAAGGTGTTTTTCTCCAATTCTAAAAGTCTATGCTTAGAGTAAACCCGTTCACTGAGGCCAAACTTGCTGATCTCGTCCATCTTTCAAGGATGTTACAACAAGGCAACATTTGTATCTCCACTCTCAGATTCCTTTTTTCAATGATGAAGACGTATCGGACGAGGAAAGTTACTATCTTCGTTCATTTCAATTTAGTCCACCACGTAAACTCTTTTGCACTGCGCACCAGACAGATAAAAACTGTCTGTTTTGATGACCAAAAGATGGCAATGCGGTGATCTTTATAGTGAACTTGGCTGCTGAGGTGTTGGAAGCAGTGGAAGTCTTCTATCAGCTGGTATTTTCTGCTGTTGTTGGTCTAGAAGACTTTAATAGGTGATCACTTTTACCAGAATTATTGCACTTAGCATCTAGGACTTTTACTCTCCAAATCCACAACCATTACTAACGTTCTGGCATCTCCCTTAGGTTATCTGAATAAAAATCTCCAAATCCAAGCAAACTTAACTTTTGAAAACTTGTTATTTTTTATTTCCAGCATCGTTCTAGAGCTCTTGAACACAACGCAACACATTTCACCACTCAACAGAAGTGTAGCTACGTTCGCAAATTTTACTCGGATCACTCTCCAACCCTTATAAATAAGTACTCTAAAGTGAATTTGTTAACCATTAAATTAAATAAAATATACTCTTGCACACTATATTTGCATTTAATTGTCTTTTCCCTGTTTTTAATTTGAGCTCTACTTGATTTGATATTCTGTAATAACATAGAGTATTTCGTACACAATTGTATTTCATTTCGTAGTAGATTTCTACTAATTACAATAACATTATTTGCCAGATCAACTACTATAATGTGTTGAGGTCTAATTAAGAATAATCTAATTAGGTGAGCAGCGAATTATGCTGACAAACTAATTTACACCGATGTGGGTGTATAAATCCATTTATTAAAGTTTACTGATGTGAAACTTTACTTCTTATTAGTCGACAGGAAACTTACAGATATATTTTGTACGTACACATACGTACTTACGTGTATATATATATATATATATATATATATATATATATGCGATTTATACAATTATTGTTGTGCATACATGTATACTAATGTATACAGTTATGCACACCCAAGCTCGCACGCGTACACACACATATACAGAAATAGATATATATACTTATACATGCATACATACATGCATATATATATATATATATATATATATATATATATATATATATATATATATATATATATATATATATATATATATATATATATATATATATATATATATATATATATAAATATATATATATATATATATATATATAAATATATATATATATATATATATATATATATATATATATATATATACACACATATATACATATATATTTATATGTATAAATATGTTTATATATGTACGTACGTACATACGTATATATATATATATATATATATATATATATATATATATATATATATATATATATATATATATATATATATATAAATAAGTACATTTTCAAACCTTCTTTCATATATATTTCCACTCGTACGGTATTCCACAACTTTACTTTATTATATATATATATATATATATATATATATATATATATATATATATATATGCACAAACCATTAAATCTAGTATTTGTATCAATATTAATATAAGAAGCAATGGAACATAAACAAATTACATTTAATACGATACAATAGGAGAACCAGTCTTAGCAGAAGCAAAGAAACCAACACACAGAGGTGGCAGCATTACACAATTGATTTAGCAGCGATAATGAAAATAAACAAGGTAAGATAACAACAATAATATACGACATCTGTGCAACCAGTTAAAATTAGTATAACGGTGTGAATAGAACTTGAAAAAATATGGTAACCTGTGAAATAATACAGCTTGATGAATAGTTGTGCAAGTTCAATAAAACCGGTGCAAAAGAAACTCATACTAAATAGACTGTTCTTTGTTGACGAATGATTGTTTTCGTAATCGTGTGACGACTGGATTCTTGTGAGATTTCAACGTCTTTTATTCGCTTACTTACATATCTTTTCTTCCTTATTTGCTTTTTCATCTTCCAATCTTTTCCCTCTCTGCTTCTTCGATTTCTTTCTTTCTTTCTTTCTTTCTTTCTTTCTTTCTTTCTTTCTTTCTTTCTTTCTTTCTTTCTTTCTTTCTTTCTTTCTTTCTTTCTTTCTGTCTTTCTTTCGTTCGTTCGTTCGTTCTTTCTATGCTACTGTCTTTCTTTCCTTTTCTTTCTTTTTCGTTTCGTTTCGTTTCTTTCTTCGTTTCTTTCTTTCCATTTCTTTCCTTCTATCTTTATTTTGCTTGTTTCTTTTTTGTCCTCCTTTTCTTCTTTCCTTTAATGTTTGTTTTGTAATCTATGTGATGTTATGGAAACACAGTTAAGCATTATACAGAGCGAAGCACAGCCTTCACATGAATGTCAATGCGTACCATATTAATATTCAACAAAGAAAAGTTTCAAGTGGCTTCTATGCTTTGGCTTACTAGTCGTCATTATACATTAATTCAGTTTGGCAAAGTTTTTTGTTTAATGTGTACAGGAATATATATGAAAATTAGGTGTCATATATATATGAATTGGTGGGTAGGAATGTGATAGTATATTTAGAAGGAATGTGCTGAAGAAGAATTCGAAATAAGGTTTATATTTCAGGGCGTGGATAGAGAAGTGTTGTAGAGAGAGTTTATCTGGTTTGATATTGACGCTTCTTAATGTTTGAGTTCAATGAGACAGGTATTCATGTCTGGCATTTAGAAGTCGTGTCATTCAAACCGAAGGAATTTTCTTTTGAGTGATCAATGTTGCCTGATGGTATACTGTTGATGTTCCTAGATAACACACTACTAATTGTAAGGACACAAAGTTCACATAAACATAACACTTTTGGTGTTCAAATCCTTTTGAAAATATTTTAACTGGTCAACACACACTAACACACATAGACACACATACACGTACACAGAAACATAATTCAAAAAATTGGTACTATACGTTACACATATATATATAAAGACGAAAATGGAATATTCGAGAATTTATTTTTAATCATGGCAATTGTTTAGACACATCTATTATGGATCCTACCCATAAGGGATCGATACTAGATGTGTCGAAACAATTGCCGTGGTTAATAATAAATTCTCGTATATTCCATCTTCAGTCCTTCATTTGACATATACTTAACGATCGATGTGAAATTGACCGTGCTTTACCAGTAAGCTACGAGGTGTAAGCCATTAGATTTATTATCTAAGATATATATATATATATATATATATATATATATATATATATATATATATATATACCGTTTATAGACATATATATATATACAATATATAGTACATATGTAGACACACATATATATATGCATACATATATACTTTTATATGTGTGAGTGTGTAGATGAGCGTGAAATTTTTGTATATCTCTGCTTGCTTCTATCAATATTATTTCTAACTGTAAGCAAATCGGTGATGACGCTGCAGAATTGATTAAATATCTGATAGATCATGATATAGCCATCACCTTCAACGAACTTCTAAACTTTTATCAACGTATTTATCTTATTTATCTCGCGTACACATTCACATGCTATCAGTCTTCTGTCAAATTCGCATCATGTTTAACTCAAAGAGAACTGTTTCTGACCCTCTGAGATTACTTAAGTAATTTCACTGGCATCTGCTATTAAGTAATTATTATAATTACCACACGTTCTGTGTTATTATACACTAACTATAATAATAACCGCAGCGAATGAAGAACTCTATATATGTATCATCGAATCCTAATCTGGCCTTTATATAATGAGCCAAAGAGAAAGAGAAAAAGATGATATAAATTTACCTCCAACTTAGAAACGATCGAATACTAATCAAGCTTGTTAAGTTCTATTTTCGCTCCAGAATATCTCCTTTGTAGTTAGCCTACTGCGTGTTTATGTACGTATAAATAATTTCTCGATGTAAACACGTGTGCAATCTAAAATGTACATCTACTTCTAGATACGTACTTATGTACATTCTCCACCAAACCTTTCTCTCTCTCTCTCTCTCTCTCTCTCTCTCTCTCTCTCTCTCTCTCTCTCTCACACACACACACACACAAACTCGCATATAAATATGCATGTGTGTGCGTGTATGTGTAAGTTGTATTTAAAGTCTAGATCTAAATTTAAAATTGTAAAAATCTAAACTGCGTTTGAGGTATCTCCAAAGTAGTGTACCGCCAAAGCACGCTCACTGCTTAAGGCTATTTGATTTCATCAACGAAAATTGCTCACTCAAAACCTACCTTTCGAACCAATTGTTTTTATTCTACATATATTTATATATATAAATTCATATATATATATATATATATATATATATATATATATATATATATATATATATATATATATATATATATATATATATATATATATATATATATATATATATATATATATGCATATATACACAGGAGCACATACATATATGCATACATGCATATACACACATACGCAAAACACAACCACGCACACACACATACACATACAGGTATATATATATATATATATATATATATATATATATATATATATATATATATATATATAGAGAGAGAGAGAGAGAGAGAGAGAGAGAGAGAGAGAGAGAGAGACAGCCACTTAATTTAGTTTAAGATTTTCCCAACATTGTGGAAGTGGCTGTAACCTAAAGAAAGAAAAATTGTCTTATACGAATCTAAAAGATTTTTATGACTCACTTTGTTCGTTTTGTCTATATCGTATTCGGAAGAGAAAGCATATCAGTCCCTTAGTCAATCGTAGAGCCTACACATCTAATGAATGAAATGCGGGATCATTTTCTCATATCCGAGAAGACTCGTAAATACCCACAACACAGTAGAGTCTGATAAATATCCTTTATTGTCCATGTTCTGTTGCACAATAGAGCGGTCGTTTATAGCATTCCACAAACACAGCACTAGAGGCGAATATAAACAGTTCTACATTGAAAAGGTTAACAAAGTTTTCCGTTAGATTTGTTCAAACAACCATGCATAAATGAAAGCCAGTACACTAGACACAAATAATTATATATTTACCAGTGAAGGAATGTGATATGGTGAAGAGAAACATGTAGAGCAAATGAACCTTCAAGAGTGTATTTCTAGTCTGATGCAGTATCTTGGTGTTTATTTCTATATCAGTGCTATTGAGATCGGAAGATGCCAAACCGCTTCCGCTTAGTATAGAATCAATATTTTAAGTTTATATAAGACTCAATTTTGTAATAATATTTGTAGTGTACGAACAGGGCTGCTTAGGTGCACACATGATATTCATACACAAACATACATATATTGCATATTTTGTCTTACATATGTCAAATCTCAATGCATAAAGTTAAATACATACAAATGCATAGCCACACACACGCATGTGTGTATGTGTATATATATATATATATATATATATATATATATATATATATATATATATATATATACATGTGCATATATATATATATATATACATGTGCATGTAAATATATATATAGGTATATATATATATATATATATATATATATATATATATATATATATATATATATATATATATGTGCATATAAATAACTACACTAGCACCGCAGACAGTCTCACACATGCTGACATACGCATATATACACACATACACATAGGAAAAAAAACTGAGGGAGAAAGAGAGTGAAGAGAGAGAGAGAGAGAGAGAGAGACAGAGAGACAGAGACAGAGAGAGAGAGAGTTGCAGACAGAAAGACAGCAACGTGTTTTATCAATAAAAACAAAAATGTGTGTTAATATATCATTGCTTCAGCCTGTGAAAAAAATTGTCTGTATAGTATATTTATAGTATCGAAACCTCTAGAGGCATCAGTAAGTACATAGCAATATAAATGTGTATACATACATACATACATACATACATACATACATATATATATACATATATATATATTTATATATATATATATATATATATGACATATGATGTATGAGTGCATGTGCATATATATATATATATATATATATATATATATATATATATATATATATATATATATATATATATATATATATATATATATATATATGTATATATATATATATATACATATGTGCTTGTCTGTGTTTATACATGCGTAGACATACACATCACTTGCGTATAGTTGCATCGGACAACACAAATGTAGTATATGTATGTTGTTCGTAATCGTGTGCTTTGTGCATCTGTGCTCATTGCAATAGGGAATAAGTAGCTGTATTAATATATCATATTTTACGTTGTAAAGTCAAATGGCTCTTTAGACACAGAAGTTCGATGTTTTGAATTAATATTTACGCATCTGAAGCTGAAACATCTTCGTCTCTTTGGTCCGTAAATTATCTTTAGAAAAGTTCTATTTAGGTTTGTGTATTTCTATGTTTACCTTTTTTTTCTCTCCATCGCAAATCTTTCTGTCCATTTTGTATGCTATTGAAAATAAGCTTGGCACTTTGTTGAATAGTGAACTTTTCAGAGGCTATTTATTTATATGTTTCGTTGTTTTATGCACTTGCTTGCATACAAATAGAAGTACAATAACATGTATACACGTTCCGAGGCACACACGTATATGAAAAAAGCGTATATAAAGACGAAAATTATGGTCGTATCAATGTGTGTATATTTTTATACACAAATCAACTAAAAATTACTCAACGCATAAAATTCTTTTATTAGTCCAGACCTAAAATATCAATGCCTTTTCATCCAGCAATGTCTGTCTATTTGTCTGTGCGTCTGCCTTTCTGTCAGTCTGTTTTTCTCTGGCACTTCTTTTTCTATCAACTTACCTACGTGTCTCTCCATTAAACAAACTATATATATGGATTTACATACACATAATTTTCTTATAGCCTTCCTCTCCGTGTTATTATCAACAGATACGTACAGATAGACACCCTCCCATGCACACACACACACACACACACACAAAACATTGACACAGAACACACATAGAAGCACATATAGATGCATGCTCTCAGAAATAGGCGTTCGCTTGCCACATACCAGCCAATGATACATAAAATGACTGGGCATCTTGCATTCGTTGATGTCGCAAAGAGATGGCATTCTAAAATACATACACATTAACGTTAACTGGGGGATAGTGATTGCTAATCGGTTTTAGTAATGCTTCCATCACTAATACACACACACACACACACACACACACACACACACACACACTCATATATATAAATATTATTTATCATACATTACTTGCATTTGACGGATATTTGTCCTCACCTTGTTTGTTGTTTCGGCTGATATACTTTCCAACCTCCATCAGGGGGTTTTGGGGAAATTTCGAAACTGGTTTCTCATTCCTAAGGTATTTTTCGATGTTATTATTATTATTATTATTATTATTATTATTATTATCATTATTATTATTATTATTATTATTATTATTTAGGTCACTGCCTGGAATCGAACTCGAAATCTTGGGGTTAGTAGCCCACCCTATTAACCACTACGCGGAAAATTATAGAGTGAATTTTAGGGCTTATAAATCTAATATTTTTCTATCCTTCTTTAAAACCGGTTCCCATATGCCCGTGGACATCTCCCTGCTGGGGCCAGAGTATAAAGGTGTCATGAAAATATTGCAACCATAGGGTTGGTTTTAGTGTTGTTGATCCTAAAGCGAAATTCTCAAAGTATTCCATGTATATATTGGCTATTTCGAACAGAAAATACTACTATACATTGGCTGTTAGATACCATTGTTACAGTCATTCCTTTCTACAACAACAACAACAACAACAACAGCACCACCAACAACAACAGCAACAACAACAACAACAACAACGATTATATTTAAAATTTTGGCACAAATCCGGCAAGTTCAGAGAAGGGATAGGTCTATTGCATCGGCTCCAGTGTTAACTGGTATTTATTTTATCGATCTCTAAAGAATGAAAAGCAAGGTCGATCTCAGTGGAATTTCAACTCACAACGTTAAGACGGACAAAATTCTCCTAAACATTGGACCCGGTGTGCTCTCTGCCTTAAACAGTAGTAATATTGCCCTGATGCAGTACAGGCAGTAGAGCTCATTGCATCTGATCTTAACTTATAGGAAATGTTAACGTGTATATGATTTGTCTTGGTATAA
>NC_142935.1:63966898-63986898 GCF_046866305.1 Octopus bimaculoides
CTACTACTACTACTACCGCTGCTGCTGCTGCTACTACCACTACTACTACTACTACTACTACTACAAATGATACCACTGCCACAATATCCATCGCCCACCTCCACCAACTCTACCCCACTGAAACCACCATCATCACTACGACCGCCACCACAACCAACACTATTACTACTGCCGCTACCAGTGCAACCATCCCTGCTGTTTTTCCCATTTGTGCACATTTTGGGGCTGACGATGTTGACGATGATAATCATGATCAGAATTATGATAATCATCAACTTCATCATCATCATTAGCAGCATCACTATTCCCAATGTCCTCGATAATTATTATCGCCATCGACAGTATTATTTTTTCTTTGCTTATCATTTATTATTATCATCATTATTATTATTATTATTATTATTATTATTATTATTATTATTATTATTATTATTATTATTATTATTATTATTATTAATTTTGTCATTGTTTTTTTATAGCTTTTAATAATTTCATATTTATTTTTCAGATGAATAATTAAACCAATTATGGAAATCTGTTTTCGATTTCTGTAATATATTTCATTCCAAAATTCCAATGTCGATCTGACCTGACCTGACCTGGCATCGCCATGAGGTCATCTATACCCAGTTTTCGAATACGTTTAACCAACTAACAAATTTTAGCGCCCATAGTTCCTGTTTGTTATACGCATCGATATTAAGATATGGCTTTGAAATTTCTGTCTGTGTGGATTTCGTCTCCTTTTGCTGTTAAGTGGGTGACCTTGCAGAATCGTTGCCTCGCCGGATCATAAGCTTAGTCGCATTCCTTACCATTCTACGTTCTGAGTTCAAATCATGCTGAAGTCATCTTTTCGATTTATCTTTTCGAATCCAACAAAATAATGTACCAGTCAACTAGTGGAGTCAATGGAATTAATATGGTTAACAGGAAGATTTCAATGTTCGGTTTCAAATTTTGGCACGAGTCCAGCAATTTTGGTTGAGCTGTAAGTCGATTACATCAACCCTCGTACTCACCTGGTATTATGGTGAAATTTGAAGCGAAAGGCGGTGAACTGGCAGAAATGGAAACACATTGGCCAAAATTCTAAGCGATACATCTTTCAGCATTTCACTCTTGAATTCTACCAAGGTTAGCTTTGCCATTTATCCTTTCGAGGCCGACAAAATAAAGTACCAGTTAGGAACTGGGTTCGATGTGGACGACTTGCCCACCTCTGTCAAAATGGCTGCCTTTGCGCCAAAATTTTAAACCGAACGGAGCAAGCCAGCAGAATCGTTGGCGTCTTGGACTTGTACAAGAATTCGAAACAGCTATTTTTATTGCTTATAAACTTTAGCTAATATGACCATTTTGTATTTTCGTGAATTGTCACTGATATCCTTTATTCAGAAGCGGGTGAGAATTACTGTGTGATTTCAGGAAGACTACGCTGCGCTTTCTAGATGGCGTGTGGCGTAGTGTGTGTGGGATGTGGCGTAGTGTGTCTGAGGTGTGGCCTAATGTGCCTGGGGTTTGACCTACCGTACTTGGGGTGTGGCATAGTGTGAATATTTAAGCCGTAGATGTTAAGGATTGTGCATTCGTGACACTTAGAACCTGGTTTTGATACTCGGAGCGAGTGGCGTGTTGTGTTGTAGAGTAAAACACTTTATTTCACAATCAATTCAGCAGTGAATAGTTTGCATCCCTAACTTGGGATTTAATTACGATAGATCGTCGTCCCTTTTAAATACACGCTAAAGAAAGTGGGTTAAGTGCCCGTCTTATGTCCTAGGAATAATGATAGATCTAAGCTAAACTAAGCAAGTCAAATTAGTTTGCACCTGCTAGCTTATTATCTAAATTCGCCTTCGCGTTCTTCATTGTTGTTCGTTCGGTATAGATTATTCCTTCCTGAACAGAACAATAATAAAATGTTTTCTATCCATGACTACACCATCGAGCTCTCGGGAAAATGCACCTAGTACTATATTATATGTGTTATTTCTTTACTACCCACAAGGGGCTACACACAGAGGGGACAAACAAGGACAGACAAACAGATTAAATCGAATATATCGACCCCAGTGCGTAACTGGTACTTATTTAATCGACCCCGAAAGGATGAAAGGCAAAGTCGACCTCGGCGGAATTTGAACTCAGAACGTAGCGGGCAGACGAAATACCGCTAAGCATTTCGCCCGGTGTGCTAACGGTTCTGCCAGCTCGCCGCCATGTTATATGTGTACATCTGTTTTAATTTATCTTTTACTTGTTTCAGTCATTTGATTGCGGCCATGCTGTGGCAACGCCTTGAAGGACATTTAGTCGGATGACTCGACTCCAGTACTTTTGTTTTTGTAAAGTTTCGTACTTAAGCAATCGGCTGCTTGTTGCCGATGTGCTAAGTTACAGGACGTAAACACACCAACGCCTGATTTCAAGCGGTGGCAAAAATAGGCACAAAGTCGCACACACACACACATACACAAATATGAGGTCTTCTTCCAGTTTCCGTCTACCAAATTCAGTCGCAAGGCTTTGATCGGTCCGAGACGCAATGGGACCTGAACCTGGGGTAACGCAATGGGACCTGAACCTGGAACCATGTGGTTGGGAAGGAAGCTTCCGATTTGTGGAAAAAAATTAAGGAGTGTTAGTTTTCGTGGTATTTGACTGCTATTACTGGCTGATCGAATGGTGTTGTAATGTTGTGCTTCTTTTCTAAACACACTTAGCATCAAGTAGTATATAAAAGTGAGTTTATATGAATATAACGATTTCGTTCACAAGCTTTCTTTAAAACTACTAGACATAAAAGTGTAGCCAAATTCTTCTAATGCGTTATTGGTCATCTTAACGCAAAAATAAGATACACTAATACAAATAAAACAACACCGTCTGTTGGTCTTTGGATAGTTAAACCATCATCTATATTTACGAAGTGATCTGCTAGATTATGGTGTGTAGAATGTCAGCATGTATAGTTAGAGAATCAGCCTCGCAAACATGTGCTTACAAGAGTTCCACGGAGTCCGAGTTAAGCAATGTATCTCCAGTATTCAAATTGCTACATAATCGAGTCACCCGATGCTCCGTGGAAATCAGGAAAGAACTAATCTGATAGTTAAACCAACATCTATATTAACAAAGTGATCTGTTAGGGTATGATGTCTAGAGTGTAAGCATGACTTGCGTAGTTAGAGAGCCAGTTTCGCAAATATGTGCTTAGAAGTGTTCTATGGAGTGTGAGTTAAGCAATTTTTTTTTCTTCAGTATTCAAATTGCTACATAACCGAGCCACTCGTTGCTCCGTAGTGATAGAAGAAAAACTAATCTGATTTAAGCTTCATTTCCTAAATGAAATACAAAAAGTTTTGAGGAGGTTTTAACCGTCGTTTTTTGTAGGACAAGCGATCCTGTAGCTATGTCGATAGTAGTTATAAACATGTTTATCAATCAGCCACAGCTAAAGCAATTACACAGCGGTAATATTACAAGAGAGATCAATGGGAAATTTTGTCTTCTTATAAAGTAAAGGATTAAGACCCCCTTCGGTCATGAATAACCATGGGATTCATCAGGAAAGTTAACTTTCGAGGCACAAGCTCGGCAAGTTTCTTGATGGAAGACTAAGAGTCGTCCATGCATACCAGCCTCCCCTTCTCATAACCCCCGATGTTACTCAAGGGAAAGGAAAAGGCCGATACAATTTGGGACCGCTGTTATCTCAACTCATTTCTACAGCTGAGTGAACTGGAGCAACGTGAAATAAAATGTCTTGCTCAAGAACACAATACGCAGCCCGGTTCGGAAATCGAAACCACTACCTCATGAGTTTGAACCTGGCGCTCTAACCTCTGAGCCATGCGCCATTACATTGTTTTCTTATAAGAAACCTAAAATATATTGCAATCTAAAAGCAATTTCAACACTGGAGTATAAGCAGACAAAAAAGTTTTTATATTATATTGTAGACAAGGTGCCGAGTTGGCAGAAACGTTAGCATGCCGGGCAAGGTGTTTAGCAGAACGTAATCAGTCGTTATGTTCTGAGGTGTTCTGAGTTCTAATGCTACTTTCAGAAAAGTTTGACTGCTAGTTTAAGTAAATCGTAAAAAAAGCTAGAGGCTCTCGAACCGATTTGGAAAATTTGAGAGCTACTTTCTTATGTATATTAATGATGGGTTTGGCCTTGGAAAGTGTCATGCGGAAATCTGACTATTCTCTATATATTAATATTTTGTTAACTTACAGAAGCAGAAACAGATATGCATAATGAAGACATATTTTGCGTCACTCATTATGTTTTGTGTCATTTCTTAAGTTTTGTGTAATGGTATCACAGAAATGACTGATCGGTAATCGAACGTAGTTGCCATACATTACACAGCTGAAGAGTATAAATACTTTACTTCCCTCACCAACTCATGGTCCTGTAATAATTTTGCTTTTAATTTCCCAAAAGGCAATTTATTTTTTAGTGGGACTTAGGACATTGTGTGACGTTACTTCTTTTGTATAGGCTACAACTGGTGAAATTAAAATGGACTAATCTTTAACTTGACATCATAGCATTCCTTAAACTTGAATCTCTAAGGATTTATAGCTTTTCCTTGCCGAGTCTGACTACGACAACTTGCTGTGTGGTTTAAAATCAGCGAAAATGAAATGTTAAACAAATATGCACAAAATTAATCTCTTTTACCCTGAAGGCTGAAGGGCATCATATTTATTATATGTTTAGTTTTATGTACAAATATAAAAAAAGTTCATAAAAATACAACAGTAGCGCCTAAAATTTCTTCATTTTTCTTCAACGAGAGATTGTGAAGTCAGCTGTGCACCTCAATGAGAGGTTCGTAAATGTTACAGTATTTTATCTGCTAACAGCAGCAGTGAACTATAACATCCATACATATCTACTTACAATCCGCCTATAACAAAACACGAACAGTCGAGCCCTCGGCTACTCGTTCAGAGCTCAGTCAACACAACCATCTGCTTTATATAAAATGATGAAAAATATAGAAAAAAAAACCGTACAATCAAAATGAATAAATAGCAATTATAAAGAAAGTCAAGCAAAATTCTTTCGACAAGATTACAAACTTAGGTCTCCATATGTCAATAAACTGATTCAACACTCATACAACACTTTCAGGTCATCGCGAGAAAACTATAGAAATACATAAATATACGCACCATCATGTACATATTTGCATTTTGTTTGTTTTCTTCCATTCTTTGTGCTAGGTTATTATGACATCACCACTTGAATAAAGACAGCACACTTGTCAATTGTAATACTTCCACTTTCAACTTTCACCTATTTGTCTTCTTTTCTAACCTCTCTTTGTCTCCCTCAATGAGTGTTCTCTTTCTATCACTCACACGCGTACACACACACACACACGCACACTCACACGCACACGTACACACAATCTATCACCCCAACGCACGTCTAATTCAAAATATGACCAATAAGAGGGAGGATCAGTTGCATCGATTAAACTGTTTGACATGCTTCTATAGATAATGAGAGTGGCAAATATTCACGTTATGGCTTGGGGAATTGGGAATATTGCATCTGTAGTAAAGCTGACAGGATGAACTTGTAGAAACTTCAGCCGAACGGACTTAAAGATTTTTCCAGAAGTGACTCATATATATAAAAGTCATCAATAATTAGGGAGTCTGGCGAAATTTGCAAGTGGAGAAAGAGAAGGGAAAAAATGTGAGAAAAAAAGCGAAAAACAAACAAACAAACGCACTAATACGCACATATTGAAACACATATGCACACAAACATATATATGTGTGTGTGTATGTATGTCTATCTATCAATATATATATCTAGTGCATTTACATGTAGAAATGTTACTCATTTTTCGTTATTCACTTAGAATATTTATGAATACAAAATTGCATACTCACACACGTATATACGGAACAAAAGACATTCCGAACACATACACCGCTCACACACTTGAATATATTGATGTAATAAGATAAGAGTCCTTCATTTATACAATATTAATTAAATGAAGTATCGAAAATTCTAATTATGTTCTTGCATTTTGTTTTTAATATTTTCATATTTTTTTAATAACGAATTGTTAATATTAAAACTGAAACAAATAAATATGCAAAGCAATGTGTAGTAATAATATGGTTATTCATTTAGTGGTTCCCTATTTAATATCTTTATGTAATTGTAACCACGGGTGTCACACACTAACACGATAACAAGGGGTAAAAAGTAGACATAAAAGTGGTCAAGAAGATGCTAGAAATAAAAATCAATTTTGAAATAAAATCACACGTTCCCTATGTTAAATATGGAGGAGAAACTAGAGGTAGTGCTTTTAGATCAAAATTTGTTGGTCACTGTTACTAGAAAGCCTTTGAGTATAGATTTCGACACCTGCGCTGACCTGGGGCCGAATAATGCTAAAAGCAACAATGATAATAAAAACAAAGACTACATTTTACACTGTGCATAAGACAGATACCGGGTACTACAACTAAATATGTCACAGATAAGTATTGCAACAAAAGTTATTGCAACAAATCCTGAATATTAAAGAGGATAATATTGTAACAAACCACGATTATTATCAATCAGTACGTCGACGAGAGTTATAAGTGAATGGCAATATGAAAAATAATAGCAAGGTTATATCAAAATATAGAGGATCACAGTCTTGCAGCTTCTTAAGTGTGTTTTAAGCCAAAGGACTAATATACCCGAAGCTCAGGAGCCATATAAATCCTGGTCGTATGGCGCATAATTGAATTAGTTTTAGTGGACTGGACCTTTTAAAATACGTTCAACCTTCCCTACAGTACCAAGAACACAACAAGTAAAATGATATATATATATATATATACACACATATGGGGAAAATAAGGCTTAAACATAAGTTTATAATATTAAAAGTGCCCACGACAGCACGCGTTTCACCTATATGGTTGTTTGGAGTTCTACGATAGATGTTCCAAATGCATGTTCGGTGACAACGGATTCTCAAGGAGCACACACACGCACAGACACACACACACTCACATACACACACAAACAAAATAAATCTATGTATGAATATATATTCATTTATTTAGACACACACACACCAACACACCCACAAACACCCCCCCCCACACACATATATATATATATATATATATGCGTACATGTATGCATATACCTACACACATACATAGAAGTGTGCGTATGATTTAAGCTTATATTGGTGCTGACGAAGTACATTGTTATTTGCATTTTACTTTCCCAATTTTGATTCAATAAATTCGAAGTGATTTTACTTGACGCTATTCTGCAATGGATCGAATGTGTACCAACTTAAACTGGGGTAGATAACAAAATTAAAATGAAAAAAATTTTAATTACAGAAAAATCAACAACTGAACATAAACAACGTTATGCATCTATGACTGAAAATACGATTTATGATTGTATTCTAAATATAAAAGGATATATTTTTTTTTATTTACTTGTAAAGTTCATTGAGGAAGGTTAAGTATCGGTCAAAAATTAAGATTGGTGATAAGTTTTCCAGCATAATACCTTGCAAAAATAATAATGGTATTTGAGCTTGTTGTTCTTCTCAACAAGAGAGAGCCTGTTAGTTTTAATACAGTCATGCGCAGTTAAAGCTACGGAAAGAGGGTGCTGAACCGAAGTATTTGCTAGATGCAGACTTAAACTGGATGATAGAACTTTGGATTATATCGACCACAGAATATGACTGTTTTTTTTTTTTTTGATAACAGTGAGACTGGATCTAACTTCTAAGTTACTACTTAAGCACCTGTTCTTCATTCCTAAATTCCCCCGTTCTCAGGAATTCAATCCATTCTAATGACTTTCACCCAGGTGTTGGATGGCGAGGCTTCAAAAGAATGAACTGCAAGCACAAGAAAACTATCATTCCGCCAGAACTCGCTAGTAATTATAAAAGAAACTAAATAACTTAAGCATTGTATCCAATTTCCAAACGATTCCCCTCATGAACTGGCTATTTATGAACACTTGTGTTATATAAGTTTACTTAGTACAGAAATTACAAATCTCATAAGGTATTTCACTAAATCATAACCAACTGAACTATCACAACCGAGTGACACGAGTATCACATAAATATAAAGTCATTACCTAGGATTTCAAATTTTGATGATAGGAAAAGAAAAATGTTGAAAACGTCTCAATCGTTTTATAGAACTACGTCTTAAAACTAAATTATCAACACTTAGAGTTGGAATCAATACAAAATATTTGATAATGCCTTCTTTTTATCAATATAGGCAATACATGTGTGCGTGAGTTTGTGTGTGGCTGCGCTTATACATGGACACACATACATAATACTTACATACATATATACATACATATATATATGTATATATATATACATATATATATATATATGTATATATATTTACACAAATACACATATATTAATACTTAAACGTAAAAATAGATGTTAATATGGTTGTATACGTTGAATATACATATATATGTGTATATGCAAGGACGTGTCTGTTACTTAGAGTCTGTATACCCGTGTATATATAAATATAAGTATGTATCTCTCTGTCTGTCTCTCTCTCTCTCACTCTCACTCTCTCTCATACACTCACTCATACTGGCAAATAGAAATACACCAAGTTTTCATGAATATGCATATACGATATTACAGGGAAAAATATATTTATATATTCCGATTTCTGTAAAAACATATGTAACCACGGATGTACACACACTCACACGCGCGCGCACACACACAAACAAACACACACACACACACACACACACACACACACACACACACATAGATAGATAGATATACATATGTGTGTGTACATATATAATTTTAAAAATTGTTAGATGTATCTTTTAAGTTGGATGTTATACATTCGATTTCAACATAGAAATGTTCACACATTGAAATTTTCGTTTAAAAGGAAAAAAAGAAATATATTTGTAAAATAAATATTTACAATTTTCTTAACACCTTGTCTCAATAATATATCGAAATTTTGAAGACGCACTGAAGATGGAAAGGACAGAAATTCCGTGGATATATAGAAGTTATGTAAAGAGAAAGAGCCAATGAGATGAATTTCTACTTATATACATAGGCACATGTATGTATGTATGTATGTATGAATGTATGTATGAATTCTTGTATGTACGTTTGTATGTATTTGTACGTATTTATGTATGCCCGTATGTATATATGTATATACTTATGTATATATGTACGTATGTATGTAAATATGTGTTTATGTTTGTATTCATGCATGCATGTTTGTATGTATGTATGGGTGTAGGCATGTATGTATGAATATATGTATGAATTCATGTATGCTTGTATTTATGTATGCATGTACGTACGTATGCATTTATGTATGTTTTTATGTATGCATGTATGTATGTGTGTATCTATGTTTGTATGTATTTAGGTATGTATGTATTCATGTATGTATGCAACTATTTCTGTTTGTCTTTATGTACGTATGTATTTAGGTATGTATGTATGCACGTATGTATATATTCATATATATATATATGTACGTACGTGTGTACGTAAGTATGTATGTATTTACCGTTGCTTATAAATGCAGTCGTGGTTGTGTGGTAAGAAATTGGTTCTCAGCAAACTAGGTTCCAGGTTCAGTCCCACTGTACTGCACCTTGTGCTATTTTTTCTGCTATTACACTTGGATAAAGCCTTGTGAGTAGAATCCGGTATGCGGAAGCTGAAAGAAGCCGGACGTATATTTATATAAATATATATGTATATATTTATAATTGCCAACAAGATATGGCGGTCCCATAGAGGACGATGCGTTTGTCGTTTTAGCCCCACGAGGACATTTCCTTCAGCTGGCTAACGACACACTGTCTGTGCCCGATTAATATTTGCGGAGGAAATCATCGTTCCCAACTCTAGCTGTATGTGATAGACACAGACCCAGGTTTCTGGGTAGTAACCCATCATCGGTATGTGATAACGACGAGCTAGTT
Source organism: Octopus bimaculoides (assembly GCF_046866305.1). Classification (NCBI taxonomy): domain Eukaryota; kingdom Metazoa; phylum Mollusca; class Cephalopoda; order Octopoda; family Octopodidae; genus Octopus; species Octopus bimaculoides. The sequence goes on from NC_142935.1 coordinate 63,976,937, forward strand.
ATGAAATCTCATTTCACACGTAAAATTCTACATGCTTTATCCAATGACAAACTGTCGCTGATCTTGAAAAAGGAGATATAAGCATTATTAAATCTCTGAGCCAGAAGTAAACAGTAGCAGTATAGAATCTTAAAATATACTTGCGAACTAGACGTAGCCGTCGCATAGAGGACGATGCTACTGTTGTTTTCGCAAATACTAATCGGACACAGACAGTGTGTCGTTAGCCAGGTGGAGATGAAACTGAAAACTGAAAACAAGAAGAGCATCGTCGTCTAAGGGACCGCCACACCTAGTTTGCAATTATATTTTACGATTCCTTACTGCTACTGTTTACTTCTCGCTCAGATATTTAATATTGCATATATATACATATATATATATATATATATATATATATATATATATATATATATATATATATATATATATATATGGAGAGAGAGAGAGAGAGAGGGAGAGAGGGAGAGAGAGAGAGAGAAAGAGAGAGAGAAAGAGAGAGAGAGAGAAAGAGAGAGAGAGAGTGAGAGAGAGAGAGAGAGAGAGAGAGAGAGAGAGAGAGAGAGAGAGAGAGAGAGAACAACAATTATTGAATTCATCCATGAAAATTGTAAAGACGGCACCGAACTGCTAAGCAGTTCATTGCGTTGTCTACAATGTTTTAGCGAACACCGGTGAGGAATGACAGATTTGACATCGGTGTTATTGGATCTGATAAGGAAAATTGCCGGTGGAAATATCCTTTTCAAAGTTTGGCACAATGATAATAAATTTGGGGGGAGGGCGGTAAGACGATTATATTGACCCGCTTATCAGCTAGTGCATATTTTATCGACCTGAAAGAATGAAATGCAGAGTCAATCTCTGCGGAATTTGAACTCATAACGTAAATACGGGAGAAATGCCGCTAAGGAATTAGCCCGACTTGCTTACGATTTTTTCAGTTGATTGCCTAAGAACCGGAATAAATTTTGCTCTCGACTTTTGATTCAAAGCCAAGAATATCAGGGAAACGGGTAAGCCGACTGCACAACTCCAGTGTTCAAAAGATTTTTTTTTTATCGACCCCGAAAGGATGTAAGGCAAAATCAACCTCGGCAGAATTTGAACTCAGAGCGTAAAGGAGAACGAAAGGCCGCTAAGCATTTTGTTTGCTGCACTATCGATTCTGCCAGTCCACCGACTCACAGACGGAGAAGTATTACAAAGCATGTCTCCGATGCATTAAGCGAGTTTGCCCACTCGCAAATTATGAGACGCTGTGAAAAGTGTGGAAAGTAAAACAGAATAACTGTAATAGTAAAAATAGTATCAACAACAGCGGCAGGCGCAACTAGAACAGTTAAAATCACCATAACATTAACTGCAAGAAATATCATGAACTAACTAAACTAGTTGAGTTGTAACCACTATTGTTTCTACCTAATATTGATAACTAAAGAAAGACGAAGGTGACGGTATTTCGTTTGCTGTTACTTTCTGAGTTCAAATTCCGCCGAGGTCGACTTTGCCTTTCATCCTTTCGCGGTCGATAAATTAAGTACCAGTTACGCACTGGGTTCGATGTAATTGACTTAATCCCTTTGTTTGTCCTTGTTTGTCCCCTCTATGTTTAGCCCCTTGTGGGAAATAAAGAAATCAGAATCCCTAATAATCCGAGAAAAAATTCATAGCGTCATTTCGCTCGTCTTTATTTTCTGAGTTCTACGTCTGCCGAGGTCTAGTGTCATCCTATAGTAGTAGTTAAGATAAGTACCAGTTGAGCACCGGGGATTATAACAGATCCAGTGAAACACAGCGGTTACTGTAATCGACTTACTCCCTGCCCCCAAATTTCAGGCTTTGTGCCTATAGTAAAAAGGATAATAATAATAATTATAATAATAATAATAATTGTTATTATTATGACGAGCTGGCAGACTCTTTAGCGCCCCAAACAAAATGCTTACGATCACTTTGTCCGTTTTCCAAATCTGCTTTCAAATTCTGCCGAGGTCGACTTGCACGTCATCCTTTCAAGTCCATATATATATATATATATATATATATATATATATATGCCATGCTGCGGTACTGAACTCAGAACCATGTGGCTGGGAAGCAAGCTTCATACCACACATCCACGTCGCACCTATATGAATTTTAGTGTGTACGTGTAGATAGATAGGTTGATAAATAGATAGATGCATGCATAAGCACATGCATACATATATACATACGAACATATTTGGCCAATATTTTAGAAATAATGAGTCTATATAAACACATTATTTTTCATAATTGTGTCATCACCTTCAATAAAATGTTCTTCCTCCTCTTTTTCTTCATCTTGGTCTTCGTCTTCTTCTTCGTCATCGGTTAAAAAAATCCATCAAACCAAGTTCGCCTGCTTGCAATAAAATACCTTACTCGTATAAATAGCTTAATCAAAACTTATCAAACAAATCGAAACATCTGTAATTATATTTTAATTAGTTTCTTTGGGACTATCATTAATTGTCAAGCAAATATTTCACGTGTGTAGATAAATATTGTGTCCAATAATTTTTTAAAATGTATCACAATATCTGAAGCACTAATGAGCCGCAATAACATCAATATGTGCCAAACGACATAGTTTTTTTTTTGTCATTTCATTTACCAATATATTTATCGATCTCAAATGTCATTAACTCCACGTTACGTTTCCATAAACTCAAAAAATGATCCTCAATTAATTTATGAAAATCAGTCTAGTTGTGATTCTTTGTTATATTGTATTTTCATCTTCGTATGGAAATCGTAAAAATGAAATACACTGCGTTTATTTTAATTCATTTTGAAAAACTGTGCCTCCCACACTATAGAGACATTTCCATGGTTCCATTAGACAAAATGAAAAGTGTGCTGTCACGGAGGACGACGAGAGAAATTCGCTGAAACATCCACTCTGACCCACGGGGCTCGCACATGCGGACAACCATCTACGTCTTGATAGCAGTGAGCAAGGATAAGGCCCAAGAGGCGAAGAACACAAAGTTCTCCACTGCTACAGGCCCGACCATAGATCTGTCAGAGAGCAACCTGCCGTAAAATGCAGTTTCAACTTTGAAATCATTGTAGAAATGTAAGTGAAACCAGATTATTAGATTTTAAAGAAGGAAGAGATTGATATATAATATATTTCTAGGTTCAGGTGAGGTTATGCGGTTAAAAAGCTCGCTTTGCAATTGCAACCAAGTGGTTTTGGGTTCAGTCCTACTGAACGGTAACTTGGGCAAGTTTATTCTATTATATCTCTCAGCAAATCCATGCTTTGTAAGTGAATTTGATAGTCGAAAAGTATCTGGAAATTCATCCATTATTATACGTGTCTTTGTGAGGTGGGAAAGAGAAAGAGAGAGAGAGAGAGAGAGAGAGAGAGAGAGAGAGAGAGAGAGAGAGAGAGAGGCATGTGTGTGTGCGTGTGTGTCTTTTTGTTTGTCCCTCCCTATCCACCGCTTAACCGGTTTTGGGTTATTGATGTCTCTGTGATCTGGCAGTTCGGCAGAAGTGACTTAGAAAAAAAGACATAAGTACTTGTGTCGCTTTGTTCAACTAAAATCCCGCAAGAGGGCGTCTAATAGCTGATACAAGTAAAAGAGAAAGCCTGGTATGATTGGATATATAGTCACTGCTTGAACATATTCCATCATTGGTTTACTCCAAGTGGGCTGCCTGAGGTTAAATAAACAACAATAGCGTTTGGAGTTCATAAAGATTTTGCTGTTGGTGGTAGTGAACGGCGTGTTATTTAACCCCATGTAATTCATAATCGAGCACATCTATGATCAGTGTTGTTCCGAACATGGCCATCTAATCTTAATGGTCATTGGATCTCGAACTACATTATGACCTATGTCCTTCCACGTTATAATTCTGTTTATAGCGATGTGTGATACGACAGTGACTTAATTTTTTTTTCTAGCAGTCTCCATGTTGAGATTTCCTTGGGAATTTCAAAGAAAATTAGGAAATTAAGAAATAACGTCTCACTTCATTAATAGAAAGTGTAAGTGGTATTGAATTGTGATCCAATTAAAATTCAGAAATTTATTTATACATCGGTGATAATAATAAACGATGCAGTGAAACATAAAAGGGTGAAAGGCAAAGTCAAACTCGGTGGAATTCGAACTCATACCGTAAAGACAGATGAAATGCTGCTAAGCATAATCCCAGGTGTGCTAAAGACTCTGCCAGCTCGTTGCTTTAATAATAATAATAACAACAACAACAACAACAACAACAACAACAATAATAATAATAATGGTGATAATAATAATAATAATAATAATAATAATAATAATAATAATAATAATAATAATAATAATAATAATAATAATAAAAGTAATAATGATAATAGAGGTAACTCGAATGTGGAATCTAAAATCTAAAAACAGTAACAATTCCTATCATAGTAGGTATAATAAAAAAATATTCAGACAAATACATACCAAAAACACCAGGACTTACAAGTATATATAACATACAGAAAATTGCACTACTGGGCACTGCACACATCCTACGCAAAACACTTTCAATACAGTAACCATAAGAGCATCACAGCAAACCACAGCACAAACCCAAGTCACACAGAGCAGCGCTCGGTAGTGAAGTGAAAGCACGTTATAAAAATAAAACTACTGAACAATAATAATAATAATAATAATAATAATAATAATAATAATAATAATAATAATAATAATAATAATAATAAAAATAATAAGGCAGATATAGAACGTCTTTATCTGCCAAGAAAAGAGGGAGGCCGAGGACTTCTACACCTGGCATTATCAATGAAGGTAGCCACAATTGGCCTAGACACATATCTGAAAAACTCTGAGGACTGGATGCTAAAACTTGTCTTAAAACATGAAAGCAAGAAAGCATCTTACTCAGTAACAAAACAGGCAAAGGAATATCTAAGTGAATTCCAATTGCAACAAATTCAAGAATTAGACGAACTAGAAACACCTGCAGAAAAAGCTAAGTGCTTGAAAACCCGTGCTAAAATTGCTGCCTTAGCTATAATGACTGAAAAATGGCATGGAAAACCTCTCAATGGCAAATACCCAAAGAGAGCGAATAATGCAGATATTGACAAAGCCCTTACCCACCAATGGTTAATGGCCTCTGGCTTGAAATCAGAAACAGAGGGGTTTATCATAGCAGCCCAAGATCAATGCCTACCTACAAAGAACTACCAGGCCAACATATTAAAGAACGGCAGCTCCCCATTATGTCGTATATGCCAACAACAAAATGAGACCATCGATCATGTTGTCTCCATGTGCAGTCTGCTTGGGCCTACAGAGTATCTCAACAGGCATGATAGAGCTGCACAATATATTCACTGGGTAATATGCAAAAACCTGGACTTGCCCCATGATAAAAACTGGTGGGAACACAAACCACCCCCAGTACTTGAAAATGATCACATTGCACTCCTCTGGAACTTCACCGTTCAAACTGACAGAAAGATAGACGCAAATAGGCCAGACATCATACTGAAAGACTTCAGACAAAAATCATGCCTCCTCATTGATATGACTGTCCCAATCGATATAAACGTATCTGTCAAGACCTACCAAAAACTGAGCAAATATAAAGATCTTGAAATAGAAATTAGCAAAATGTGGAATCTGAAGACGAAAACAATACCTATTGTCATAGGTGCCCTGGGAATGACAGCGAAACGGGCTGATTACTACCTAGCTCAGATACCAGGAAACCCCAAAATGGCTGAAGTTCAAAAGATAGTGCTCATGGGAACTGCCCATATCCTACGTAAAATACTGTCTATGTGATCTCAAAGTTTAAAGCAAACACATAATTTTCTTATCGTTTCTTAAACATTCACTTGAACAAAACTGTACAAATCCAAATATATGGTACCCTAGGCATAACACCTACATAAACTTCTAACTTGTTGTCTCTTGAGGTCTCTGGGTGAGACTTGGATCCAACTTGTACAAATGCAAAACAGAAGTCAAACATAAAATAATAATAATAATAATAATAATGATAATATGGAATAACAACAGAAAAAAGATGGTATAAACACACGCCAGAAAAGGTCACAGAAAACGAGAAAGCAACCATGCTCTGGGATATGCCAATACACACAGATAGAGAAATTAAGGCAAATAGACCAGATATAGTTGTCAAAGATCATGAAGAAAAAAAATGCTTTCTAATTGATGTATCAATACCAGCAGATGACAACGTTTCTCTAAAAGAAATGGAAAAACTTTCAAAATACAAAGACCTGGAAATAGAGATAACTCGAATGTGGAATCTAAAAACAGAAACAATTCCTATCATAGTAGGTGCCTTAGGTATAATAAAAAAATATTCAGACAAATACATAACAAAAATACCAGGACTTACAAATATATATAACATACAGAAAATTGCACTACTGGGTACTGCACACATTCTACGCAAAACACTTTCAATACAGTAAACATAAGAGCACCACAGCAAACCACAGCACATACCCAAGGCGCACAGAGCTGCGCTCGGTAGTGAAGTGAAAGCACGTTATAAAAATAAAACTACTGAATAATAATAATAATAATAATAATAATAATAATAATAATAATAATAATAATAATAATAATAATAATAAGCAAATATAAATGAGCAAATATAAAGATCTTGAAATAGAAATTAGCAAAATGTGGAATCTGAAGACGAAAACAATACCTATTGTCATAGGTGCCCTGGGAATGACAGCGAAACGGGCTGATTACTACCTAGCTCAGATACCAGGAAACCCCAAAATGGCTGAAGTCCAAAAGATAGTGCTCATGGGAACTGCCCATATCCTACGTAAAATACTGTCTATGTGATCTCAAATTTTAAAGCAAACATAATTTTCTTATGGTTTCTTAAACATTCACTTGAACAAAACTGTACAAATCCAAATATATGGTACCCTAGGCATAACACCTACATGAACTTCTAACTTGTTGTCTCTTGAGGTCTCTGGGTGAGACTTGGATCCAACTTGTACAAATGCAAAACAAAAGTCAAACATAAAATAATAATAATAATAATAATCTTTTCAACTCTAGGCACAAGGCCAGAAATTTTGGGTGAGGGGGCCAGTAGGCAACTGGTATTTAATTTATCGACCGCGAAAGGATGAAAGGCAAAGTCGACCACGGCGGAATTTAAACTCAGAACGTAGCGACGGGAAAAATACCACTAACCATTTCGTCCGAGGCGCTAGAGATTCTGCCAGCTATACGTCTTAATAATAATAATAATAATAATAATAATAATAATAATAATAATAATAATAATAATAATAATAATAATCACAATAATAATAATAATAATAATAATAATAATAATAATAATAATAATAATAATAAGAGAAATTAAGGCAAATAGACCAGATACAGTTGTCAAAGATCATGAAGAAAAAAAATGCTTTCTAATTGATGTATCAATACCAGCAAATGACAACGTTTCTCTAAAAGAAATGGAAACACTTTCAAAATACAAAGACCTGGAAATAGAGATAACTCGAATGTGGAATCTAAAAACAGAAACAATTCCTATCATAGTAGGTGCCTTAGGTATAATAAAAAAATATTCAGACAAATACATAACAAAAACACCAGGAGTTACAAATATATATAACATACAGAAAATTGCACTACTGGGTATTGCACACATTCTACGCAAAACACTTTCAATACAGTAAACATAAGAGCACCACAGCAAACCACAGCACATACCCAAGGCGCAAAGAGCTGCGCTCGGTAGTGAAGTGAAAGCGCGTTATAAAAATAAAACTACTGAACAATAATAATAATAATAATAATGCAACACACTTGGTAAGTGGATATGAGAGACTTGCACAAAAAGAATACAAGTGTCGCCACGACAGAATGTGTGTGCATCTTCATTGGTTCTTATGCCGTAAATACCAATATGAACTATCGGAGAACTGGTATGAGCATGTACCAAGTAAAGTTATGCAGGAGGATGGAAAAGTAAAGATACTCTGGGACTATGATTTTCAGTCGGATCGTGTAATCGGACACCGACGGCCGGATATTGTCACATTACGTAAGAGAGACTAATACTGTCAGATCATTAATGTAGCCATACCAAATGACATGAATGTTGTGAGTAAAGAGCCTGAAAAAATCGCCAAGTACTCCGAATGGAAACTCGAAATGGCAAGACTGTGTGGACTATGAGAGGGTAATGTAAATGTGATAACAGTGGTGATCAGAGTATTGGGCTCAATCCCATTGAAACTGCATGACTTCTTAGAGCAACTGGAAATCCCATGTAGGACTGATGTCTTACAGAAAGCACACTTATTGGGTATATCTTAAGTAATGTGTTATCTGTCTGAAGTCCTTGTTGTGACCTAACAGATGACAAAAGACTCCAGTGAGTAAAGAAGCGTGCTGACAATTCTGCCAGCTCGACGCCTTAGTAAAAATAATCTTTTCTACTGGAGGCACAAGGTCTCAAATTTGGTAGTAAGGGACTATTCGATTCCATAGATCCCAGTGTTTCACAGGTTCTTAATTTATCGACTCCGATAGGATGAAAGGCAAATTCGACCTCGCCGTAATTTGAACTCAGAACGGAGTGACGGGCGAAATACCGCTAAGCATTTTTCCCAGTGTGATAACGATTGTGCCAGCTCACCGCCTTAATAATAATGATAATGACAGCACTAGAAACTTCTGTGTGCGACATCACAGGCATTACTGTTGCACAAAGCCAGAGCAACATACTGTATAATTACAAACAAATAATGACTGACTTTAACGAATACAGGTGTGTGAGATGGATACAGTGGTGGTAATATGTATTGTGGTAGGCGTAGCTGTTTCAGTAATATTGGTAACGATGTTACAGATGACTGCCGCATAATAATACTGGAATTGGTTATTATTGTTGTAACTTTGCTTTGGTTGGTGGTGGGCGTTGTGTCTGCTTGGGGTGGCCTTTTGTGATGGTAGATGCGTTAGTACTTGTATTAGTTGATTGTAATTTAACAAGTGTTTTACTTTATTGATCCCTCTGGGATGAAATGAAACGTAAGACGTTATCTCTGAATACTTTTCTACTAAGTTAAAATATACGCACACACTGCACCAGCACCGCACTTATACATGTGTAGTCATGAATACGTAGGTGCGTGTGTTTGATTGTGTGAGTGTATGTGTGGTACCTTGTTCTTATATGTGTATGTATATACATATACATATATGTAAATATATGTATATATGCATATGTACGTATATTCATATATGTCCGTGTGTGTGTGGGTGGGTGGATGAGAGTGCGATTGTGTGCGTGTATATATATATATATATATATATATATATATATATATATAGAGAGAGAGAGAGAGAGAGATAGATAGATAGAGAGATAGATAGACAGATAGATGATAGAGAAGATAGATATCTATATACATATGTATATATATACGCATACATATATACAAATATATACATACATATATATATACATATATATATATATTATATATATATGATGTATATATATATATATACATATAATGTATATATATATATATATATATATATCGATACATTCATACATACATGCATACATACATATATATATATATATATATATATATATAGACATATATACATCTATATATATATATATATATATATATATATATATATATATATATATATATATATATATATATATATATACATCGATACATTCATACATACATGCATACATACATATATCCATATAAACTACGACGAATTTCAGATGACGCATTCACTGTGCTGATAAGCCGTACATTTCGTTTACAAGCCTTCGGGTTTGAAATAAATATTAGTCGTTATCGCTAAAGTTCGCTGTATGAAACCTGTTTATAGGTACACAGTGCGTAGGCATATTCTATAGCATAG
>NC_142935.1:63991898-64009398 GCF_046866305.1 Octopus bimaculoides
GTTTTCTTGGGGGTATTAAAAAATGGTTCCTCGACACCTTCCTTAGGGTTAGATTTTGATTTACAAAATTTCTTATAATGAGTAGCTTAGATTTTGATAGAGGGCTGATAAAGTGTGTGTGTGTGAGTGAAAGGGAGAGAGAGAGAGTATTTGTGTGTGTGAGACAGACATAGAGGCAGAGGGAGTAGTAGTAGTAGTAGTAGTAGTAGTAGTAGTAGTAGTAGTAGTAGTAGTAGTAATAGTAGTAGTAGTAGACGAAGTAGATTCGATTCCGCTACTTGACCAGTATATATTCCCCCTAAATGTTAAAGTTGCACTTGGCGGGATTTGAACTCAGATTACAAAAGTCTAGACCATATAGGACAAAGGCTTTCTTTCAAGGAATCTATTGCTCTTAGATTAGTTTTTTCCTTGGGGGCTGGCCAAATTGGAGGAGCAATCTCGAGTATAATCAGCCGAAATTGCAAAGATACTCTGGTACTCGACTTCGAATGACCCGTCCTTGTTTTCTTTGTTTCTTTGTATCGTATATCTGGATGTTTTGTTGGCCAATTTTTGTATCACCTAACTGTCCGGATGTTTGGCATTCTTGTCCCATTTTGTATATATATATATATATATATATATATATGACCGCTAAATTTACATCTTTTTTATTCTCTCTGTTTATTTTCTCATTCCTTTCTGTTGAATAGCGTAGGCTCGAAACGTAAAAGACTTTCTCATTTTCTCCAGCGTCAAACTAATACTCTTGTTTGTTGTTCATGCACCTGTTTTCGTCTTGAGGGCTTTGTGTATGCTTGGTATATACCTACAAGTATAGAGTAAGTGCCTGATCTAGTTTCTGCACTCATGATTTGGGGATGGGTAAAATAAATACCGTTTAGGCATTGGGGTCTATTTTATTTACTAAACTAAATCATCACCGTCCTTAATTCTCTTACACTTTTAGTAACTTTTTGAACATTTGAAGTCACCGACAATATTCTGTCTGCATTAAACAGATTACTTTTGAACCGCAATATTGCAGTTGTAGCGGTGACTTTTACATTTAACAAACCTCCGCTTTTTACATTTCTTGGTAGTTAGAGCGTCCTGGTCCTACTTTTAGTATGGTTTGAGTTGCGCATTGTGAACAAAGTATAGTTCTATCTAAGTTGTGCATCTCAAACTTTACCCATTTTAGAAAAGGAGAGAAGTATTTTAATACCGACATAGTCTATGTATTTACTGCTTTGATAATTTCCGCTCCATTCAATTTCTTCTTTCGAGAACCTTCCTAATTCTTCTTTTGTGCTCTTTGGAAATTTTCTCTATCATTTCTTCTTCAATTATCGTATCGACGTGTACCACCACCACAAGTATTTCCAGCATTCACTTTTCCTATGTAACATCAATTTTGATGCCACTGCTTTGTTGTTGTTGCTGTTTTTAGACTATGGTAATTTGGCACATTCGAACTTTAAAAGTTTCTTATCTGTTATCTGCACATACGCACACGCAATGTACTCACAAACAAAATATATGTTCGTTGTCAGTACATTTATTATTATTATTTTCTATGTAAAGACAAACAGTTACGTACAACTTAATGATTATTCTGGTATACACAATACACAAAAACACGGAGCATAATTCGACAAAACAATTTAAACGCCGAATTTATAATACTTGATGTAAGGAAATAATTAAACACGCGAATCACAACATACATAATTAAGCAATATACAGACATAGTTATGTATATGTGTATGTATACATGTATGTATACATGCATATATGCATGTGTGTGTATACACGTATGTATATATATAAATTTTACATATGTATATAAATGTATCTATATATAAATGTATATATATATATGTGTGTATATATATATATATATATATATATTTATATATATATATATATATATATATATATATATATATATATATATATATATATATATATATATATATATATGCATGTATTCAAACACACACGCATGTATATATAATATGTAAAGGTAAGATGCAAGGATCAAAGAATAGGAAGCTAGTGAGCTTCGAGCAGTCCACTGAGAGAGCGCGAGCGAGCGACAGAGAGAGAGAGACAGAGAGAGACACAGAGAGAGAGGGAGAGGGAGAGAGAGAGAGAGAGAGAGAGAGAGAGAGAGAGAGAGAGAGAAATATATGACTGTGTGATAACAAGCTTCCTTTCCAACCACGGGCAAATTTCTTCTGCTATAGCCTCGGACCGACAAAAGTCTTTTGAGTAGATTTGGTAGACGTAAACTAAAAGAAGCCTGTCGTAAGTACATACATATATATATATATATATGTGTATACACACACACACACACACACACACACACACACACACACACACACACACACACACACACACATATATATATATATATATATATATATATATATATATATATATATATATATATATATATGTTTGTGTATATATTTGTGTGTCTATGTCATCGCGTGGCAACCAATGTTGGTGGGTTTACACTCCCGTACGAAGCGGTTCGACAAAAGAAACCGATCGAATAATTACTCGCAAAGAATTAATCCTGGGCTGGATTTACCCGACTAGAAGCGGTGTCTCACAATGGGCGCATTCAAATGACTGAAACAAGTAGATGAATATATATATATGTATTCTCTCTCCCATTTGGATTTGAAATGTTGCCACATTTATAATATGTCTTTTCTACAGTAATTTTCTGCATTTTCGTGCAGCTGAAGATTGCTCTTCATATTGCATTTAATGTAATGCTCGCATTACTTAAATAAATTGGAGTAGCATGAAACGTGCGTACTGCAATCACCTTTGAAATCCGTGTTGCTTATGTTTTGATTTTGATCACCTATCCTTTTGGGATACGATATTCAGGTGCCTACGGATAAGTACCATATTCAACCTTGAATCTATATCTAAACCGTCTATATATATATATATATATATATATATATATATATATATATATATATATATATATATATATATATATATATACATATATAGATAATATATATAATATATTCATGCATGTACATATATAGCTGTATCTATATATGAGCATATAAATGTATAAATTTATAAGCTATAGTTCATTTCATGTTTGTGTAAATATTTTTCTCCAAGTACGTTACTTTATCAAACCCACACACGTATGCTGGTCGTACGAGTATTCACTTCCAACAGAAATACACGTGCTTATTATCTACACAGTGAAAGTATTATAGCGGTTAAAAATGGCTGTTGTGTAAGGCTTGCCTGCTGTTATGATTTCTAGAAACTGTGTTTAATATCTCAGGAGAAATTATTGAAGCCATATGTTGGAGAATAATAATTTCGAACACAAAATATATATAGAAGGGATTACATACAATAAATATACACATACTAAGAACATACATGCTAACAGACACACACATACACACAAGTTCATGCGTCGCCGCCGATACATATACATACGTGTGGACAAGTATTTGTATGTCTATATATTTCTTTGGGATTTATTTAAAGTTTTATTACTTCTGTTTGCAGAATTCAAGTATAGATACGCAAATGTAGAAAAAAAATAACATATACATATCAATAAAGTACATTCATAACGGCAAAAAAGAATATGGGTAATCCACAGGGTACATCGTAAATCACTATAGGAAGGTATTTTTTTCCTGATTATGCCAACGAATATCTATATAATTTATGGATTATTTGGAATTAAGAAGCATGTATTAATATATATATATATATATATATATATATATATATATATATATATATATATATATATTTATGTTTATATTTATATATGTATGGATATGCGTGTGTGAACGTGGCGTAACAAACCTCACTACTGTGCAACTTTGCTTCGCGTTACTTGGAGTTCCATGCCAACGGCAGGTGGAGGATGGTAATGGTGACAACTATTACCTTGCAGAGTAGCAAGCACACTACGAGAAATTTCTCAGTCTCTCACTTATCGCCGAAATTCTTTCTATACAATACACACACACATACACACACATATATAAAGAAACATTGATCATAGAACAAACGTCCAATTCGAGTCAACGACTTCATATATAACGCTATATACCTCCAAACATTTGATCATAGATAAATACTACGATGGTTCTTAAACATATAAGGTACACATACACAGATATATAGAACGGCCTATCAAAAAGGTGAATATAATCGACTAAGAATTTTAGACCGTGTCACGCTACTAAAAACCTAAATAAAATAAAATATCAATCGACTAAACATGTATATATATATATATATATATATATATATATATATATATATATATATATATATATATATATATATATATATATATATTATAATAATACAAAGATATGTGAGCATATGCATATATATACATACATATATGTACATACCTACATCTACATGTATATACAGATGCATATCCGGGTACAGGACGTAAAAAAACGTGGACAAAAAAGGAACGGGAACATAAACAACACAAAAAAAAAACGAACTTTTTTTACGAACAACAAGATGGACACATAGGAAAACAGACAAGCCAAATATGGAACCGTCCTTTAATCGTATATATGTATGTGTGTGTGGGTGTAGATGATCAATTATATAATGTTATTGTCACAGCCCATGCATTTGTAATAATCTTTTTTCTTGTTATGCCGGTTATAATTGGAGGATTCGGCAACTGATTATGCGAATGTGCATGTGTGTGTGTGTGTGAATTTAAGTGATACGGTACGATTTAAATATACAGTAACTTTACTCCATGATGGGTGTTGCACTGTCTTTTGCTTTCTTCAGTAATCTTTGTACTTTTAACTTATTTCACGCGTCGGATTGCTGCTATACTTGGGCACCACCTTGAAATGTTTCTGGAACAAGTATACCCCAATGCTTATTCTTTCAGTCTCGTATTTTTATTATGGTTTCCTTTTGCAGAAGTCAAAGTTGCAGAAACGTAAATGAGCAAACTGTAGATGACTAGATATATCAGTTTCCATCTGCCACATACATTCACAATTCATAGGGCAACGGGGAACTAAATAAGAAGACACTTGTCCAAGGTGCCGCACCATGCTGTAGAGTCTGATACGATGTAGTTGCAAAGTGATGATATTTACCACAGAGCTGTGCTTTCAGGTGATGTTAGTTTTCAAGAAGAAATACTTGTAAATATAGCGTCGCGACACAGATATGCTAAGGACATAAAGCATGGAAGCTAGTAATTATATATCCTTGTTAATCCCGTACCCTCCATCTACTTGCTCAAGAATGTGTTTTAGAATCGATACGCTAAAAGAATCGAAATGTATGATAGCATGTGTTATATCTCCCAAGTAAGGCGCCGAGCTGGCAGAAGTGTTAGCGCGCCGGGCGAAATACTTAGCGGTATTTCGTCCGTGTTTACGATCTGAGTTCAAATTCCACTCAGATCGACTTCGCCTTTCACCCCTTCAGTGTCGATAAATTAAGTACCAGTGAAACACTGAGGCTGGTGTAATCGACTAGTCCCCACCACCAAAATTTCGGTCTTCGTTCCTAGAGTAGAAAGGGTTATATATCTCAAGTGTCCACTATCTTAACAAAACCCTAAAAAGAAAAAAGACCCCAAAAAAAACGAATAAAGATCTCTTCATCTATTTCAGTCAGAGATATTGTTAAGCTATATGACAAGGTATTTTGTTTAGCGTTTTATTTATTTTTGCCATTCGACTGTGACCATGATACTGTACTGGCATCAGGGTTTTACTCTTAAGTTGGTGTCTATTGTATCATTCTCTTTTGGCGAACCACACGAACACGCAAGAGGTCGCAAGCACTCGCACACACTCTCACGCACGCACGCACGAACGCACACGCACGCACACGCACAGACACACACAAATACACCCATACACACATACTCACTCATATGAACAAAGGGTTTTTGGGCAAAGTTTGACAGGGAAGGGAAACATAATATCGCATCCAAAAAGAAAAGCATACCTGGTGGATGCGTTTCTCACTGTGTCCCTGGGGAGATCTACGAACGCTTTCTTGATCCTGGTCTGGAGATCAGTTGTGGTGTTGCATGTAGAACGGTTGGTGTTTGCTCAATCAGGCCCCACTCACCGTAACAGAAGAGTGACCACGTAACAAAATCCATGTGGCTGCAAGTGAGACCGTAACTGAACCCATGCAGCTGCAAAGCGATCTTCAACACAGCCATATTCTTTTAAACATTTGTGATTGATATTTCTATTTAACTCCGAGCTTATTCGTATTTAGTAGACCTACAATTGGCATCATTCCATCAGCGAATGTTGCGTCTGATTGTCTTAGACTATATGTACTATATACTTGACCTCTTCCAGACTGGTACATTATGGAATGAAAGAAGTTTGGATGGCTTTTTCTAGAATGTCAGATGCTGTTGTGAATGATAATTTCTCATGTCATACTCAAGAACTCTGCGAGGTGTCTAACTTCGTAATAAATTTGTAATTTCGTAATCACTGTGTCATGTATCAAGATGTATTATTCTTTGTTTCAGTGTGTTATGAAATATTGCAGTAACCTGCACATATAAGTATATATTGATTAATCCTGTTCAGTTTGACTGTAGTTGATGTATTTATTTTGCCTTGATGTTCTGACACGAGATTTTGCCTAACACCGCAGGAAACAAACATTAGGATGTAATAAGTCATTCATTTCAATAAACTACGGTTTCTGCTTCAATATTCCCCAAGCTGCTTTCAATAAGATACACAAACAAACAAACAAACAAAAAGGAAAAATCACTGTAGCAACGTCAGGTATAGCTTCAATAGTATTGCTGCAATTTATTCGAATTTAAAGACGGTGAGCT
Organism: Octopus bimaculoides; assembly: GCF_046866305.1. Classification (NCBI taxonomy): domain Eukaryota; kingdom Metazoa; phylum Mollusca; class Cephalopoda; order Octopoda; family Octopodidae; genus Octopus; species Octopus bimaculoides. Next base: position 63,998,776 of record NC_142935.1, read on the forward strand.
GGCAGAAACGTTAGCACGTCGGGCGAAAGGCTTAACGTTATTTTGTCTGTTTTTACGTTCTGAGTTCAAATTCCGCCTAGGTAGATTGCCTTTCATCATTTAGGATTCGATAAATTAAGTCCCAGTTGCGCACTGGAGTCGATCTAATGACCCCCCCCCCCCCGCCACAATTTCGGACCTTGTGCCTAGAGTAGAACAGAATTTATTCGAACTAGAATTGAAAGTACGACCGGGATGTATGTTTGCTATTAGCTTACAGCTTATGTTTGAATAATAATCAGCCGCTGATGTGACAGAAAAGTCACCGCCTTAGATAAAATGATTGAGTGTATTTTTCCCCGGCTATTTACTATCTACATTCAAATTCCACCGAGGCCGACCTTACCATTTATCCTTTCGAAGTTGATAAAATACGTGCCAGTTGAGTACAAGTTTCGATGTAATCGACTTTGTCTTTCATCGTTTCTTGCTCTGTAATATGTGGCAGTTCAGTACGCTATATTGGCAGAAAACAGTGTTGCGAAAAATGACTTCCTGTATCTGCTCCCATTGTTTTCGTTATGACGGCAAACATTATCTGCCCAATTCGGCACCTTTGGCTTGGTCAGACATCACTGACGTGGAGAGTGGAGAGTTGCACCCATAGGCAACAACCAATCTTCCTCAAACAAGTCTTGTCCAAGGCTGCGCAAAGAAATGAAAATGAAATGTTGTAGACTACGACCGACGGAGACAATGTGTCTAAGTACTAACAACTATTCTGTTGCTTTTCACATCTGAGGAATTGACACTTGGATGTCTGAAATGATAGGCGAGAAACTGATATATCGCAATCATTTGCAAGCGAGACAACTATATTTTTAACAGAAGTAAAGAGAGATTAAGAAAAAAAACACTATACAAATAAACAGAATAAAATTTACCACAACTAATTGCTATATCAACTATCAGTAAAATATATTTGCAAATAGCTTAAAAGAAAAAATAGCAAACAGGTAATATTCCATTATATGAATATTTAATTATAACTGGAGACAACATTTTGATGCTAATGCAAAAATTGCTAGTTTCATGCCATATGAAATGAAGTGATATCAACTCCATCAATTCCTAAATCTGGAAGCATAATGGCCAGCGCTCTACTAATGCAAGCGAAATGTCGCATAAACTAAAAGTGATAGATAAATCCATTGTATTAAATATTATTGGAAGAAGCTATTTGTTTAGCAAAATATTTTTGAATTAATGCGTGGTTAAGTAGTTTCATTTGCAAAGCATCAGCTTAACCATACCGGGTTCGGTGTTTCATTTGCAAACCATCAGCTTAACCATACCGGGTTCGGTGTTACTGCACAGAACTGAGATTACTCACACACGCGGATACAGACACACACACATTCGCTCTTTCAAAAACATAATGCAAACGAATTTATACATATTCCTACACACCAGTATATAAATGTATATCCGTAAGGCGGCGACTTGGTGGAATCGTTTTCAAAATGGCAAAATGGGTAGCAGACTTTCGTCTGACTTTACGTTCTGAGTTCACATTCCGCCAAAGTCGACTTTGCCTTTCGTTCTTCCGGGATCAATAACTTAAGTAGCAATGGAGCATTAAAGCCTACCCTGAAATTGCTGGCCTTGTGCCAAACTTTGAAATCAATGTATGTAAGTGTGAATATTGTACATTGGTTCCAACCAAGACTATTCCGTATTCCATTCGCGTATATTTAAAATTACATTGTTCAATGTATCATACATTTTTTAATGATAAAATAATGCAAGAGGAGGTAATTTTGCTGCCATTTTAGCATGTCTAAATGCCATTTGGTCTGCTCTTCGTTAGGTTGTGGTTATTTAATTATATATCATTTTGGTATTTGTGTTAATGCTCATGTTATTGTTTTAATTGTTGTTGATGTAGATATAATGGATGATGATGTTGGTAATATTGCTTACTCTCATTTTTGTGACTAGATCAACCTTTAGGATTTGTAATATTTTCTTTTGGGTGAATCTTAATCATAGCTCAAATTTGTATATTAATCCTAACATTAATCTTGGTGATATAAGATTTACATTATTAAACCATGCAGTTCCTAGAACGGGAGACGTTTTGAGAATAAGATATGACAGCTACATTGATCTAATATAAAGAAACTAATTGGAATACATATAACTGACAACATACTCGATGGAATAGTATAAGGTGAAATAGCAATCAAATACTGTATCCTTAAATTTAACTCCTGATTTAAATAATGTATCCAATTCCTCTAGCTAAGAAAAATGGAATGTGATTCTCGCATGTCCTCAATTACCAACGCTGCAGTGAGCTATATTTCTTGTCAGATATATTTCTCTATAGAACATTAAATAATTCGTTACATTTGCACATCATAAATAGATTGTAAAATATATATTTGCTATTTATGTAGCTGCTAATACATACTGTGGCAGCGAGTATTTGATACGAAATTGAAGCAGGTGGATATTATTATGTTGTGTCAAAATCTAATCAGTATAAATTTCTTCGTCTACATTTTGTGAATTGCAACATATTCAGCAAGCTATAATATCAGGTTCCAATCCTGATATTTCAGAATATGATATTTATTCCACCCAGAAGATGATAGGAGAGCTATCAGTGTTATATTTTGATTCGTTTTGATTAGGTGAAAATCCAATTTCTGCAGGCAGTGAATTTAGCAAATTAAATCAACTACATTAGTGGCACTTAGTTTATCGGCACTGAAAGGTCGAACTATAAATCATACATCAAAAGGAGTTGATCTGTGAATCAATGATACAGTAAAGCGTTAAATCATACTCTCTACTGAATCGGCCAACAGTTTAATATTTTCCAGACATCAGTCATATAAATAAATACCCTTTGACTTGACTTTATGTGCAGACGAAATATGTGCAGTGATACCCATATTCTTTATTATTAGCAATGTAAGTGAAGGCAAATAGCTATCCAGCTCGATGATCAAAATATGTAGCGTGAAATATACATTGCAATAACCTAAATCAGTCAGAAGACTAAACTGTGTTATATTATGTTACGTATGTATGTATGTACGTTCTCTGTAGCGTCGAGTTATTTGAAGTCTTCCTATATGCCAAGCGTCGGTTTCCAAAAAGATAAAAACTTCTGTGTTTGGAAAACACATATAAAAATGAAGTGAGCTACATTTTGAAATTGGAGGAAGACTTGCACATATGCATTGTTCTGCTAACAGATTGTATTTGAAATGTGCATCAAGATATGCATAGCATGTATGAACGTACTCTGACCGTTGACTGAACACTATTCAATTTTTTTTCTCCGTGTTTTTCTCCTTGTCTCCGTATTCTTTCTGTTGAAGAGCGTAGCTCGAAACGTCAAAGACTTTCCGTATTCCCGAGCGTCATACTAATATATACTTTTGTTATTTACACCACCTGTCCTCGTCTGTTGTTATTATTTGTATATTCTCCCATATATATATATATATATATATATATATATATATATATATATATATATATATATATATATATATATATATGTAGTGTTCTGTTCCGTGATGGTAAGATCAAGAAAAAAGTACTCCATCTGGCGAGAGATAAATATTATCTAACAAGCACAATATATGTTTGTATGTGCTACTATTAATTTCGTGTACTGAGAGCATGCCAAATAACAGTTTTCAACACGCCTGGTGTCCTAGCACAATCATCAGAGATATCCACATGTTATATTATGTGAGCAGTGTCTGATGCTCGTGCTAGGACACCAGTGGACGTGTATTAAAAATGCTGTTTGGCATGCTCTCAACGTATGAAACTAATAGCAGGACATATAAAAAAACATATATTGTGTTTATTAAATTAAAATTTATCAAGAACGTCTCTGGATGTGTCTGCATAATTCTTATTATGAAAATTCATAGAGTTAATGAAACACGATCCATTGCAGGATAACATCATATTGTTAAAATAAAGTGTAAATTACACGTTGATTCTAAAAACAATATATTAAACCTATATGCATGTATGTATGTGTATGTATTCATCTAAGTATATGCGTATGTGTATACATATACCTACACGCACACACACACACACACACACACACACACACACACATATATATATATATATATATATATATATATGTGTGTGTGTGTGTGTGTGTGTGTGTGTGTGCGTGTGTGTGTATGTGTGAAATCACTGGCGTCCTCACGCCAACACCTGCATTTTCAAGAAGAGCTAACGATTGTGAAGACTAAATTCACCTCAGAAATAAATTGGAATGTAAATTATTTAGTTGTGCATTATTTCAAGTTAAGATTAAAATGGATTAAAATAAAGTCCATATAAATTAAGACAGAAGTCAGCAATATCTGGAATAGTAATGTGGTATATAATGTTTGGAATCTGTTCAATTAAATGAGGCTGAAGAATAAGTTGTAATAACGTTATCTGCGGTAAAATACACGTAACGTCTCTTAATGACTTTGTTTAAAAGGATATTTCAAATTGCATATTCACTATTCCCATGATTTATTCTATTGTTTACAAAAATCAGAAATACGAACATACGTCACCCTACCCCGCAAACACACAAACACACAAACACACAACATATACGCATACAGAGGTATGCTTAAATTGGAAGTAAGCCCAGATACTACTGTTATAACGTATTTCTGAATTGCTACATTTAGTACGATATTCTACACTTAATTAAATGATAAATAGTTTTTTTTTCTTTTGATGGGAGTTGCAATAACTATAAGCTGTATACAGTAGCATTGCCTTGGTTGTGGAATTCTAGGGTTTTGAGGGATGTTGGACCACAGTTTAACCGCTAGTGTACCAATATCGACTATTATCCGTAGTTGTAGCATCTATCAATGTCCCACACATCGGTTAAGTAGCATATAAATATTTGCCTGTCTATTCATGTGAAGGCTTCATCCGCTGCAACGAAGAGCTTGGTGGCTGCAGCAACGCATTTTGAAGCACAGAGAACAGGATGAAGTAAAACTTTTAGTCCACCTACTGCATCCGTTTACATCCTTGCTCATCTTGAAATCGTCTTGCCACTGGATTCAAGATGGTCATTAGTCATAATTAGGGCTGACTAAATGATCTTCGTCGCTCCGACGTATGTGTATAGTATGTTACAGACACAGACGATATATTGCTTCCTGAAACAAGATGAAAGGATAGCCTGTTCATCTTTAATCTGTTATTTTCTACCTGATTTAATCATTGGGCCGCATATTTTTTTTAAGACTGGAATATATCATACCGGCTTCTTTAGCAATGTGCTTTGTTACATGGAAGTAAAAAAACGGACACCGGTTGTTAGTCAGTGGGCGGGGTCAATCACAAGCACGAAAACAAAAGCACTCACCCTGACTCATACACGCATATATGACTGTTTTCCATACCGTTTCCTTTTACGAAATTTATTCACAAGCCTGGGGCTATAGAAGAAAACACTTGGCCATGGTGCCACACAGTAGAGGTACCACCCGAAACAACCTGATGGCGAAGCGAGCGGCTTAACCACATATAGAATACTGAGATAGATATGATACAAAATAAGCATATGAGGCATTGAATCATTATATATTATGTGGAATTCACACAAACACGAATTCAGTTACACACACACACACATACATAAACATACATAACGCACACACAGACTTATTTATGTATATGATATGTACAGAATAAGAGCAATGGTCATTGTAAGAAGAGAATATTTGATTTGGCTAAACCGTATTATATCGAAAGACATTTCGGCATTAGTCTTTGAATGAACATGAAATGTGTAGTTTAACGAAAGCATATGTTATATAGATAGAATTGAATCGATACAAAGCATATTGGTCATAGAAATAAAATGCAATGGAATAGTCAGACACTCCTACCAATGGGTTACCAGTCGGACAGGTTTATAAATCAAATGCGATGTCGTATTGTAAACGTTTCCACTGCCAAGTTCAGGAGAAGTGGAAATGTTAACTTCTTTAGATTTAGTACTTTACTAACCCTTCGCAATTTGTCTCTGTCATAAAGCAGTCTTCATATATCCTTCATATTCAGTCTGTCTATATCTATCTATCTATCTATCTATCTATCTACACACACACACACATACACACACACACACACACACACACACACCCTCTCTCTCTCTCTCTCTCTCTCTCTCATTCTTGCTATCTACACATACAAATATATGTATAAATCTGTCTATCAAACATCTCAGTCGCTATATGCATGTATGTATGTATGTATGTATGTATGTATTTATGCATGTATGTATGTATGTATGTATGTATGCATCTATCTATCTATATATTATATGTATATATATAACACATATATATCTACATATACATATGTGTGTGTATATATATACATATATATTTATATAAATATATATCCGTTAACATATATGCATGTGTATGTACTTGCGTGCGTGAGTGCGTATGTGTGTGTGTGTGTGTGTGTGTTTGTGTCAGCGTGTGCATATCTATATGCTGCGCATGGTGTTTGGTTCATCGTGTGTGATTGAGGTGGAAGGAGGCAGTGGAGAATAATATCAAAGTCGAAGAGTATTTATATATTGAGGGCTATATATTATGACATTACGCAAGCGTTGGCTGATGTGAGTAAAGAGTTAGAAATAGAAGGGTGAAAGCTATACACACACACAGCCATATATATATATATATATGCACACAAACATATATATATATACATATATATATATATATATATATATATATATATATATATATATATATATATATATATATATATATATATGTATATGCATATGAATCCATGCGCATATATATATATTTATACACACGCACACATACACACACACACACACACACACACACACACACACACAATATACATATGTATACATAGACACTGGGATATACGTAAATGTAGATACATTTGAAATTATGCATATGGCTATTTGTGAAATGACATGCGGAGGTTTAAATCTAAGCATACCTACATATAAATAGTTATGTCGATAAATATAGTAACGCACATATATATATATATATAAATATTTCAGTCATTTATACTCTCCATTTGACTGGTAAATCCTTCCTCTTCTTATCAATTGCAGACATACATACTCGCATACATACATACATACATATATATATATATATATATATATATATATATATATATATATATATATATATATATATATATATACATATAGATTTAGCACTTTGACGGGTGTGTGTGTGTGTGTGTGTATTTATATACACTCACTTGCATAGAGGTAGACATATATTATATACTACCACAAACGCATATTGTTACATACATATGTGTATGTATCCATATGCATTATTCATGTTAGAGGTACACGTTAACGGATATAAATTAATATACGAGAATATATACGTATATTTCTATGCATAAATATACATGTATACTTATATGCACACATATTATACGTACGTATATGTATATACACATACACACAAACATATATATGTGTGTGTATATATTTATGCATATGCATATATATACACACACAAATAAATAAATATATGTGTGTGTATATATATATATGCATATGTATATTTCCATGTATGTGTGGGTGCATACGCATCTGTACTTATTAATCAATGCACATTACAATATATCACATGTTAATAAATATTCATATATGTATGTATACATGTATATATATTTATACATATACGTATATGTACATATATATATATATATATATATATATATATATATATATATATATATATATATATATATATATATATATATATATATATGAGTGTTTGTGTTTGTGTGTTTTTATTCATGTACATATGAACAAATGTATGTGCACACACACACACACACACACACACACACACACACACACACACACACATATAAATATATATCCATGTATCTGCGTGTGTGTGTATATATATCTGTCCGCGTATACAATTTTCTATCTGTATCAAATTCTATGAAAATATCGTATCGTCGTATGCAAATGTTACAGCCATTGCTTTGCTACATATTCACATATTCTCTCATTGTCGTTGACTATCCAAGTAAACTCGTTGTCATATATCATGGAAATGAATAGAAGTGGCGCACGTCTAAGACAGGCATGTATTTCAGCGAATAAAGAACATGCAAGTTTTAATATTTATGCTTTGGGCAATATATTCTCCGCCGAACCATAGGGAATTAGCTAAAGATATATCATTATGCTAGAGGGAGCTCAAGAATAAATGGATTTTTTTCAACACAATGAAGGAATTTCGATTCTTTAGGTTTATTAAGTATATATTGATAAAACCTTGTCGCGAAGAAGCAAAATTTCTTCAATAATTAAACTCGCACGTAGAGAAATATATACGTACATATTGTATACATACATGCATATATACATACATACATACATACATACATAATTACATGGCTGCATACGTATATAATTACATAATGCAATACACATATATATTCAGATGTATACATATATGTATATATGTGCGTATGTGGGTTCGTCTGTGAGTGATGTGTGTATACCTACGTATTTCTGTGTATAAAGAATGAAACAATGAAAGAACCAGAGAGAGGTAGATATTGACAGAAAGAGAGAGAGAAAGGCAAAGAGAGAACGAGGGTAAGAATGAAGGAGGTGTAGACGAAGAGAGAGTTTGAGAGAAATTGAGAGATAGGAAGGGAGAGAGAGAGAGGGGTTGAATGAAAGAAATAAGTACATAGAAAGAGAGAGTGAGAAAGAGATATGGAGAAAAATGAATTTATATGTTACACAACAGATATCAGGATATAAGTCTGAGAGTGCAACATATAAAATATTAATTTCTGGAAAAATATCCATCTATATAACACATTAGATATAGATGTATGTGCATACACGTGCTTGCAGCACATATGTGCATGTATGTGAGTTCGTGTATATTTGTCTGAGTGTACGTGTGCATGTGTGTGTATATGTATATATATATACACGAGGGTGTATCAAAAAGTCCCCGGACTAGTTATGTTTAATAAAATATGACTTATATGCCTGAGTTTTAACTTTATCTTCGAAATAGTCATTTTACGCAGCAATACACCGATTCCAGCGTTCCTAGCACTTTTGGAATCCTGTTCGGAAGTTGTTTCTGAGGGCGCGTCGAGGACCGTATTGCCCTTCCCTCTGGATTTCAATAAAGGTGTTAAAACGGGGAAGAGATAAATGTGGAGAATGGTGGGGGCGGAAGCGATACCATGTTGTTTAGGACGTGAATCACAGGAGTGGGGGGGGGGATTCGGTGACAAGATGCATTGTCATTGTGAAAAGTCCAATTCTTCGCGTTCAACAGATCTGGTCACTTTTGCCGACTGTCCTCCCTCAAACGCTTCAAAATGTCCCAATAAGATTCGCAACTTGGGCCTCTCCAAAGCTAATTTTGTTTCTGATGCTCATTTTTACCTGAGTATGAGATGATGAATATGGGGTGCGCTTAACAACCTCGGGCGACTTTAAAATAACCAAGTACGTTTGAATATATGTACACACACAAAATATATACACATACACACTCATATATATGTGTGTGTGCGTGCAATGTATTCATGTATATGTTTATACATGTGGAAGAATGTGTGTTTTATATATTGGAAATTGGTCAGTATTCAAGATATAACATATATATCATGATCTACTATGTCTCAACTATCTCCTCTCCTCTTCAATTTTCCTCTTTCTTTCTTTCTTTCTTTCTTTCTTTCTTTCTTTCTTTCTTTCTTTCTTTCTTTCTTTCTTTCTTTCTTTCTTTCTCTCTCTCTCTCTCTCTCACTCGCTCCGTCTCTCTGCTTCTCTTTCTCCCTATCTGTGTATGTATTTATGAGTGTTTACATATATGTCTATGTATAAATTTCCATTTTACTGTTTGATTTTCGGGGGAAAAATAACAGAAACAACATATAATTTTTATAGGAATTCAATAATGATTCTTATCTTTGGACATGAAGTTTCATTATAGCCAGGAAATACTTTACATAACATAATTAGAATTGAGATATCTGAAATAATTTTGCATAAATTTCCGTTATGACAACTTGCTAAGAATTGATATAATTTCTTCGTTTTATTGTTATATATTTTTTTAACAAAAACTACTTTTAAATGTGTTGGAAACATTTCGTTTCGGTCTCGTAATAACCTGGTCTTCATTCTGTTAGTCTACTGCCTCTGCATTCTACGAAGTACTCAAGGGGGAAAATGGAACGTCCGTAGTTTTTTCACAAAATAAGACTTGAAGTCTTGGGAACGAAGGAACGATTGCGAGATGGACAATTTTTGAAAAGTATGTATTTGTATAGAGAATCATAGACGTATGTATAAATATTTACACACATACACGGACGTCTGCAAATACATAGATTCGCTTGGATTCAAACCCATCTTTTGCTTTATGTATAAAAAAGCCAAATCTGTCAAACATTAATTATAGGATCACATTTAAGTAGGGCGCCACTTTTATTTTATAAACAGAATTGTTGAGAATGTCATCGAAGATTTCAATTAGTGCTCGATCACCA
>NC_142935.1:64011898-64024398 GCF_046866305.1 Octopus bimaculoides
AAAATCAAAATATCGATGTTAAAAAACAATATTGAATGCCTACTTTCAAATCTCTATTCTCTATCTTTATTGAATTATCGGAAACTGTCCACGTCTTCAGCTGGGTGTATAGAGTTATGTTGCAGTTAAAGTAACCATAATTTCCATTTATCATATTCTAAGACACACATATACTCTCTTTCTTCTCTGACGCACACATACAGGTACATACATGATGATAGAGAGAGAAAGAGACGAGAAACGGAAAAGTGTGAGAGAGGCTAAGGCGCTAAGGGACAGATAGCGAGAGAGATACTGGTCCACATGTATTTTACTGTTTCAATTTTTCTATGACTATATGCATTCGTGTGTCTATGTATATAATTAGATATATAGAAAGAATATATACAGGTGTATGCAATACATATGTATGTCTATTTACGCATAAAACTTTGGATTTTCTTTATTAATAATGAATGTTCTGGAACGAAGCAAAATATTTTTGAAGGACTCACCATTTTATTAAATACATATACGTATACATACATCCACATACACACATGCATATGTATATACATATACATATGTATACATGTGTATTTGTGTGTGTGTCTGATTCCCTTCTAAAACGGTGTTTATATCCTAAAACATCAGGCGATAGATAATCAAACTGCAGATTTAATATATATATATCTATCTATCTATATATATATATATATATATATATATACTTTATTTTAAAGCAGCAGAATTATAACAAAAAACCGTTACTCTGAGATTCACGTTCCCGTTCATCGGACAGTTTTGTTTGTCCGATGAACGGGAACGTGGAACTCAGAGTAACGGTTTTTTTGTTATATTTCTGCTGCTTTTAAATAAAGCATATTACTCTACCTCTGGTATTTGAGTACTCTTTTTTCCACCTTGTTGCACATTTCATGTTCTTACTCCGGTATATATATATATATATATATATATATATATATATATATATATATATATATATATATATATATATATCAAACCCTGAGAACGAGGGTTCTACTTGATCCCATGAACGGAAATTAACGTGAAATTAACGTAAAATTAACGTGCAAGTGGCTGAGTACTCCACAGACACATGCACCCTTAACGTAGTTCTGGAGGAGATTCAGCGAGAAACAGAGTGTAACAAGGCTGACCCTTTGAAATACAGGTACAACAAAAACAGGAAGAATGAGTGAGAGAAAGTTGTCCTTGAAGAGTGAATGCAGGCTTCGTCACCACCCTTTGGTAGAACCTCGTAGAGCTTTAGGTGTTTTTGCTCAATAAACACTCACAACGCCATGTCTGGGAATCGAAACTGCAGTCCTACAACCGCAAGTCCGCTATATATATATACATGCAATTAGATAGATAAATAGTTAGATATTTCAATATTAAACCAGCAAACTTAGACAGAATACAAAGATACGGAAAATTAAAGGGGAGAAATTATGATATTGTATTGTATGGTGTTACAAGTCCCACATTTCATTTTCTATCTATCTATCTATCTATCTATCTATCTCTCTATCTATCTATTTGTATATCTGTCTGTCTGTTTGTCTGTCTGTCTGTCTGTCTGTCTCTATCTCTCTGTCTCTCTCTCTCTCTCTCTCTCTCTCTCTCTCTCTGGGCACACACACACACATACACATACGTATAAATTGTTGATAAAGGAAACAGAAGATGGGCTTAACGTCGAACAAGCACTGCAGATTTGCTGACGTAGCTCCAGTGAATATTATACAGTTACAGAATATTATACCGTTACAGGTAGTCCAAATCGTCTATGTGCTTTAATCGACAAATATCTACAGTCCTAATTGTTACATATGTATATACATAAAAGGTAAATGATTCTCTTTAGTAAATAATTGATCCATCTTGTCTGGTATTTCACGTTTGGGACCAGACCGGTGATATTAAATAAAGTTTTAACACAGTAAGCAAATGAGTAGCTCCAGTTCCATGTAACGACTTTATTTGTTTAATACATAAACAGATTGTTTGAATGTTTCCCTGGTCTTGGTTGAATTGAAGCAGACACCTCTGATGAGGATCCTATATAGTTTGAAAATCGATTAACGCTGCTCATCATGTTTGCAATCTACGAAGCAACAGCTAATTTTGCCCCGTTCATATATTTACTACATGGTTTATATAGGATATGAGTGGTTAAATACAGACACGTGTATCCGTAACGTAGTTATCGGGGAGATTCAGCGTGAATGTGACAAGGCCGGCCTTTTGAAATACAGATGCAACAGAAACAGGAAGAAAGAGTGAGAGAAAGTTGGGGTGAAAGAGTACAGCAGGGTTCGTCACCACCCATTGCCGGAGCCTCATGGTGTTTTGGGTGTTTTCGCTCAATAAACTCTCACAACACCCGGGCTGGAATTCGAAACCACGAGTCCTCTGCTCTAACCACTGGGAAATTGCCCCTCCAATATAAATAGTATATGAACGTCATATACAAATAATATACAGCTAGTTAAATATTATATATAATGCTACCTTACTATGTAATGATAATAATTTGAATAACACAGAGCGATATCTTAAACACTATTCGTTAACTTGTTGCAGTCATTTGATTATGGCCATTGCGGGGCACAGCCTAGTCGGGCTTTAGACGAACAAATCGATCCCAGTCCTTATTCTTTAAAGCCTGGTACTTATTCTATCGGCTTCTTTTACCGAACCGCTCAGTTATCTGGAGATAACATAACATCGGTTGTGAAGTGGTGGTGGGGTAAAACACAGACACAAAGACATATATACACACACAAGCACACATACAGACACACACACACACGCACGCACACACATGCACACACACACACGCACACACTCACACACACAAACCCACATACACACACACACACACACACACACATATATATGTCTGTTAAAATCTGTCATACCGGCCATGACGAAGGGAAATAGCCCTGAAACTCGAGCCGCCTTTATATATTTATATTTATATATTTGATCCTTTATATTGAACACTCAATATTTCATCTACATTCAATACTTTATTTCATGGTGCCATCCATTTTTATTTTATTTTATTTTATATTATATATTGTATATTATATTATATATTGTATATTCCATATTCTATACCCCACATTGGTTCTGCAGGAATATAAATAAAACATAAAAAACAGACAGTGTTGGAACTCTTTTAAACAAAATAATATATTCCTCTATACACAATCATACAAAAAAACCACCTTTTTTGTATTTATTTTTGGTCGCATATATATATATATATATATATGTATATATATATATATATATATATATATATATATGTATATATGCGACAGGATTCTTTCTGTTTCCGTCTATTAAATCACTCACTGGGACTGAACCAGAATGCATCTGGCTCGTAAGCAAGCTTCTTACCACCCAGTCACTATTTATTTCGAAACAGTTACATAATATATATGATAATAATTTGAGGTTTGTTAAATGCTATGTATTATAATTCTAAGTGACCATTTAAATATTTGTACTGAGACCATTTAAGCAGTAAGTGCAAGGTTTGTAATTTAGTGGAATATATTACCTCACTGGAATATACTGCCATAGTGAAAGATTCGTATTTGACGAGAATAATATACATCTTCGAATGCTGGATAACAAATTAACCTGAAAAATAATGGATAATTTCGAGGAAAATGAAATGTTCGAAGTAAGGGGAACTTCATGATACCCCTGAGAATTACAGCGTTGTCTGTTTGATTTTGATGTGTAATTGGAAGTGATTTCATATCACAAAATGACATCGCTTGACATCGTTCTCGTCACAAATTTCGAAGACTTGATTGAAATCAGTCTGAGAATTTTAAGCTATGTCAAGAATAGAGATCCCATGTGGTGGCTAGAGCAGCTGGAAATGTAACCAAATCTCTCATAAACCACACAGTACCGCCATATGGAAGAGAAAGGTTTCTTTTGATCATATAGAATAATGGTTAGGAAGCCATGACGCAAATGCCATCAATCGTATGTTTGCCTGAGAAGGAATAACCTCTCGTGGAGTAATAATGAATTTTACATTCATGCTAATAAATATAATTTTGTGGGATTGATTACACCTCCCTCGAAATCAGAATGACATAACGGTTGATAAAGTAAGTATATCCTTTCTAATAAAGGCACGAGGCCTGAAATTTTGGGGGAGGGGGCAAGTCGATTGGGTCGACGACAGTACGCAACTGGTACTAAATTTATCGACCCCAAAAGGAGGAAAACCAAAGGCGACCTCGGCGGAATTTGAACTCAGAACGTAGCGGCAGACGAAATACCGCTAAGCATTTCGCCCGGCGTGCTATCGATTCTGCCAGCTCGCCATCTTTATGCGGTAAGTATGACATCGGAAACATAAAATGCCTAAACTGTTATATGATGCACGAAGGTGAAACATTATAAATGTTATTGTCACAGATCCAATCCGAGAAATCTGTGTAGTTTTATATATATATATATATACTGGTACTCCGTCGGTTACGAGGGCGAGGGTTGCATTTGATCCAGTCAACAGAATAGCCTGCTCGCGAAATTAACGTGCAAGTGGCTGAGTATTCCACTCACACGAGTACCATAAAGTAGTTCTCGGAGAGATTCGGCATGACAGAGAATGTGACTAGCGTGGGTCTTTGAGATAAAGGTACGACACTTTTTACCGGCTGAGTACACCGAAGCAACGTGAATTAAAGCATTTTACTCAAGAATAGAACGCGTTGACGGGCGTCGAACCCAAGGACTTACGATCGGGAGCAGAATACCCTAACCAACAACTCACATGCTATCACTGTATTATATATAGGTGAAGCAGAATCTCTTATAGATTCAGTTTTATAAATGTATTTTTATGTCAAACTTCCTATATTTCGTATATACAGGATATTCGATGTGCCAGGAACAGAAATTGGTGAAATTTTCAGAAAAAAATATTTTTGTAAGCATTTAAAACAACAACAACAACAACAAAAACAACAACACACTCTTGTTTTACTTTTGTACATTTTCAGAAATATATTGCAATATTTTTAAATGTTGTCTGCTGATATTCGGCAACATATCACCATACACATATGTTTGTGAGATAAGATTATGTTTGTTTTCAAATACGAATTTTCTTCGATCATAGCTAACGAAAATAGAACTGTAAGTATAATTTTCTTTTGCGAAAATTTGATCAGATACAAAAAAGAAAATGACAATATGAACAAAAATAGATTCTTTTCTTCTTCTTATAGAACTGTTCATTAATCAAACAACTCGTGACAATGTCTTTCGGAATTTTTAATGTAGGGCTAAACGTTTTAATGTTTCTTCACGGCCCTTTACACAAGGATAATGTGTTATAGTCTAATTATAGTAGACCGACCAAGTGAGAAGTGAAGTTGTGGATGGCTTACTCGACATCTCTGTTTCAATACACTTATGGAGGAAAATAATGGTATTTTGAAGTCTGTCGTTTGTTTATATTATTATCGATCTAGAACATTGTTGAACCTATTTCCTCCGCCAATGTTTTCTGTCTTTGAAACACTTGCATATTATGTATATTATGTATATGTGTATGTGTGTATGATGCGTGCATATATATATATATATATATATATATATATATAATATAATATAATGAACACGAGATGGAGAAATCTTGATCAACACATTTACTAACATCGTTTGAATATGTCTTAATACAAAGCGGCACTGGGTGACATTGGTAACAGAAACGGCTGTAAGCAATAAGTTCAAGTTTGTATTAAAATAATATTTACACGACGGTAGTCCATTTGTTTGTTGATCAAAAGCTTTCTCCATTTTTTGCTCATTTTAAGTTTCATTCCTGATAAACTCAAGATTATTCCGTTATTACCTATATCCTATGTGCATAATATGCTTGCATATCCATGTCCAGGGTTAACATAGGTAATTTACACGGGTAGTAATAACGGATATTCCTATTTCTTATACGGTAACTCCAACCGATAACTCTACTAACCACAGAAAGAATTTGCAACAAGTATGGACTTGACAGATCAAAAAAGTGGTGCGAACATAAACCTGAAGGCATCATTGAAAATGATAATGCAAAGATCCTATGGGATTTTATGACTCAATGCGACCATGAGATAGAGAATAGGAAGCCAGACATAGTCTTAATTGAGAAAGGAAGCAAATGATGCTGCATCTTATATATAGCAGGCCCAGCTAACAAAAAGGTATTTGATAAGGAAGAAAGAAAAGTCGATATATATAACAGGTCAGCATAAGAGCTTAAGCAGTTGTGGTCACTGAGAAAGGTGCTAGTAGTACCAATAATTGTTGGAGCCCCAAGAAAAAGTCTTAAGAAGTACATGGAACAGATAGGGGCTGCAATAAGGGTACAGCACATGCAGAAAATAGCACTGCTTGGAACCACTCGAATACTCCGGATGGTGCTCAAAAACAGAAAAAAACTTGTTACGTTAGTTCATTGGTAGTGAACAGCTAGCACCATAGTACATCTCCAGCGTTAGAGGCTGTGCACAAACCCTAAATAATAATAAAATATTGTATCTAGTTTTCTAGATTTAGGAGCAGAATTTTTGAAGTATTGAACAAAATGCATTTTCTGCGATTAGTTTTAGTGCGCTCTGAGTTGAAATCTCAACCAAAATCACGGCTGCTTTTCAACATTCACTGGCAGGGCTTCCTTCAAATAATAAAACACTTAATTACTGGATCAGTTTAATTTACTACTCCACTACCACATGTATATGACATTGCATCTTTGACGAAATTTATTTTTTCCTACATGTACAAAGAATCATGCCCGTACGAATCTCAAGTATATCAATGAAACTTTTATTATTTTTGTAATAGATTCGCAGGGAAATCCTCCAGTATATTATTAAGCTTCAATTTTGGAGAAATGAAACTCGGATCAACCCAACGCACAGGCAACATTTTTCAGCATTTTTTCTGCCACCTTCATCTCCCTCCCTTTCTCTCTATCTCTGTCTGTCTCTCTTATTCTGTCATTGTGCGTCTCTCACTTTTGCTGTAATTATTTGGCTTTCAACACTGTCCAAATCAACGATAATAACTTCAACAAATACGATCCAAACGGGGAATGTACATTAACTACTACAGAGAAGACGAGTACATACGTTTATAATTATAGAAAAAATATATTTTCATAAATATGCAAATATCAAATACCATAAGACATTACACAATAATAACATAATGTAAACAAACATTCGTAAACAAATATAATCAGAAATATAGCAAATAATCAATCACGTGCAAAAATAAATAAAGAAATAATTACAGAAAATCTACAAAAAGTAACGAGAATGAGAGAAGAGAAAATTTGGAAGAATCATTTAAATTTAATTTATTTTTATTGTTGTTGAATGAAATTTTTTGGCTAAAATATTTTTAAACACAGTATTTAATGTTCCATTTCGTTCGTTTCCAAAATTACTTGACATTAATTATGTATATGTACATTCATATACATATACATATACATATATATACAAATATGTACATGTATGTACATATATATATATATATATATATATATATATATATATATATATATATATATATATATATATAAATGTATACACACATATACATAAATACACACACACATACGCACACACACACGCATATAGTTACATACATATATGTAATTCGTATCCATATTTAAAAACAGGCACACACATACCCCGAAATATATACATGAATATATAAGCATATACATATTATAAGCGTATGTATGTACAGACACAGATACATATATACACATATGTTTGTGTACATGTGTGTGTATGTGTGTGTATATGTGCACATGTGAGTCCATTTTCATATGCATGCGTATGTCCTCATTTGTTTTATAATATATTACCGAAATATCATGTCTGCCATCGAAGTGAGGCTCCTTTCATGTTGGCAAACAATTTTCTGGCGTTATGGCTCTTTAATTTGAGTTATTGTCTCAGACAAATTCCTTTGTTCAGTCGGCCTCTACTTTAGCACTATTTTGGCTGTCATGTCTTTGACAACAAGATTGCATTTTCCTTCATGATACCTGCTTCCTTAAATTCGCTTAATTACCAAAGTCTCATTAAGGTTGTTCGCATATTTACTCGTTCGTCATTTCCTTTAAAATCTTGTTATTCGTGACTCTATAAAACGAACCAATAGTGATGATGATGATGAGGAGGATGATGACAATAATGATGATGATGACAATCACGATGATGATGATGATGATGATGATGATGATGATGGCAATGAAGACGACGACGATGATAATCAAAATGATGCTGCTGCTGCTGATGATACTGATGACGATGGAGAAGATAATATGATGGTAATTACGATTATGATGATGGTGATGGTAATGATGATGATGATGCTTATGATAACGATCACTATCATCTTCACTGTCATCACCATCAACAGCCTAACCATCATCAACATCACATTCCTCATTGCTGTCATATTATTCGTGATCATGGTTATTATTTTGTCATAAGAAACCTTCACCATCAATATTATTATTATCACCCAGCTTCATAGACATCGCTTTACCAGCACCAGAACCAGCACCAGAACCAGCACCAGCACCACCATCATTGTCATCTCTTATCCATCCTCATCACCATCATCACCACTACCACTAACACCTCCTCCTCCTCCTCCCCCTCCTTTCTAAATTTATCGAACCCGTAAAGATGAAAGGCAAAGTCGACCTCACGCGTTATATCAACCCTGAACGTAAAGACGGACGAAATGCCGCTAAGCATTTTACCAGGCGTGCTAAATATTATTATTATTATTATTATTATTATTATTATTATTATTATTATTATTATTATTAATAATATTAATAATAATAATAAAAAAAAAAAAATAATAGAAACAACGCCAAGCATTTTGTCCACAACATGATGTCGATCATAGCAACGATTTGAATTTAATATTTTCACAGATGTAAATGCGAAGTGCAGTACAATATTATATGGTGAAAAGAAGATAAGAAGATAAAAGAACATACAACTTAAGAAACTTCTTTTGTCGGATTAGATCACCTGATTTTTATTTACCAGTTATATTTGTGATGGTATCTTGTGCACCCAGATACACACCGCTGACATGGTTTTGAGTATGGCTGTTTAAGTTTTTTTATAATATGTTAACATGAATTTACTAAGATCCGTTCTCTTTATGTGTTCACTATATTCGAAACTTAATTCCGCATGTTGCATTGACTTCATCGGCACATCCATGGAATCACAACCACATGATTTTCTCAATGAGTTGTCGATTTGATTTGCGATGGACCGCAATATCGGTATCGGACTTAAATATATAGCAATTTACAAAATGATTAACACTGCACTATACATCAGCCACTAATATCCTCCGAAACAATGAACTTAGTGTAAAATTTAAGAATTCACTGTGGGTTTGTAACTACAAGAAACTCAGATAAGAAGCTTCAGAGTGTCCAGTATTGTCATTGGTTAACCCCAGATCGATAGTATTTTAGTAGACCAATATCAGGGATATACAGTGGCCAATATACGATAGCCATCATGCAATCTATTTTGTCGTACAGTGAATCTAATATTCATTTATCTAACTAGGCCTACTTTAACTTAATGATTTCAACTGCAATGTATCGGGCAACACCAAATTAAATAATTCTAACATAAGGGTTAACTGTTCTTTCGTCACCTGCTGCAGTTGCGCTACGAGTCAAAGTAAATAATATCAAAGAATAGAATTATTTTAATAGAATCAGACAAATTATTTGTTAATGGAAGTCCATAATTCGATACGATTGTTCTTCCTTCCTCCTTCTTTCCCTCTATCACTGTCTCTCTCTCTTGCTCTCGCCCCCTCTCTCTCTGACAGTCTCTATCTCTCTTGAATTCTCACATTAAATTTAGCGTGAACATTGAAATGAGTGGTTTACGGTCTATTTGAGTTCATTTAAATTAGAAAAACCTTTGTTGTTTGATATTTTCAATGAAGAATTTCTTTGTTTTTTTTTTTGCAATTCATGCGATAGCTATAGTCAAACGGAAATGCTAATTAATAATACACTTTCCATAATCTCCAGTGCTTATGGAAAGAAACAATTTTTAATTTATTACTACTTGAAATAATTCCTTAAAAGCTTATGCGTGAATCAAATCTTTGATATTTCGAACCGGTTGTTAGTTTTCCGGGTACATTGTACCTTCTCATTTCATATTTTTTTATGACTCTTTCGGTCTGTATGTTGCTGTTAACAAACTAAAACGGCTTGTTCACTTCAGGGAAATTTGGTTGCTTTTTTATAGCCATTTATTTGCTTACTACACAATTGGTCTGATACCTACGATAAAGTAATTTACAGTAGACTTTATATGAACAACCACGAACTCAGCCGGCTCATATTTAATCGAATTCTACTTACTAAAATATTTTAATGTCTATGTTCTTTACAAAAAAAAAAAAAAAAAGAAAGAAAAACCCAAAAAAGTGTGGGTTCGAATCTTACAGGCAAGCTGTATCTGAACGCTATAATCTTTAAATTCCTAAAATTTGAGTTTCACCTTCAAAAATTATACGTACATACATAAATACATAAATACATACATGCATATATATATATATTGATATATATATATATACATACAGACATACATATACATACAGACATATATATATATGTATATATATATATATATATATATATATATATATATATATATATATATATATATATATATATATATATATATATATATATATAGATATATACATATATATATATACGTATACACACACACACACACACACACACACACACACACACACACACACACACATATATATATATATATATATATATATATATTCAAAAGTTACGGACTGCAGTAGATAAGATCCGAGTTACATATGTTTCATATGTTTCATAGCGAGCAGAACCTTAGAAGTGGTAAATATCTAGGTGAGGTGTATACTGGAGGCTAGTCTTAGATCCAAGGATATCTTGATTAAATGAAAGTTTACATTGCTGCAAAGATATACATTTTAACGCACGGAAGATCTCTTGCAGCAATATAAACGTTCATTTAATCAAGATATCCTTGGTCTGGAGGTAGCCTACGGCATACACCTCGCCTGGATATTTTTGCTCTTTTGAGATTCCGCTCGCTATGAACCATGCGTAGCCTGAATCCTATCTACTCCATTCTGTAAACCTTGTATTCTCATCAGCATGCCCGGCAACTCTGGTTACCTACCGTGAAATATATAGAGAACTTTTTTTCAGTTTATCGTACTTCGACAAAAAAAAAATCCATAACCTTTCGTCTCAATAAACCACTATTGTCTCTGAATGTTGTGTTTTTTTAATATTTACTACGGATTGCTTGAAGCTAACATTCTTCTTACACTTCGATCACTGGAGCTTACTCACACACACACACACACACACACACACACACACACACAAACACACACGCACACACGCACGCACATACACACACACACACACACATACACACACACACACACACACACACACAACACCAGTATTTGTAGGAGTAAGAGTGAAACCATCTGATAGCCTCAATAACGTACCGTCATACTGAGAAACAAGGGAGATAAGCCACCCTTATAATTTAAAATTTACCCCTTTTCCATTTATGAAACCAGCGTAAGGTGTTTACGCTCAATTCCCAAGCTGACAAGGCGAGGTGGGTTTAACCCGATGTGGCAGTGAGAACCACTGACAAGCGTTAATGTAAACATGAAATCACTGGTGAACTGGCTATGCCCGGTGCTTAGGGAATTTACCTCCCATTTTAATAAATGAGGGGGTGCGTTATTGTAGCTATGAACTGTTTTGACTCTTATGCAGCAATACTCGTGCTGACGTATATAGTTTTGCCTTTCGTTAGAAATATTGTAAATAAGCCACCCCTATTGTTTATAATTTTCGCTTTTATCATTTATATAATCAGCGTATGATTTCTACGGTCATCTTATAAGCAGACAAGGCGAATTGAGTTTAACCCAATACGCCGGTGAGAACCACTGATAAGCATTAATGTAAACACGAAATCACTGGTGATCTAGCTATGCCCGGTGCTTAAGGAACTTGCGTCCCTTTTCAGTAAATAAGACGGTGCGTTATTGTGGCTATGAGCTGTTTTGACTTATTTCCAGCAACACCGGTTCTGAATAGGGCCGTCAGTCGCGTTAGTGACGTTTTAGCACCCTCAGTCCCACCAGTTTGTTAACAGCAATATACTGTCTGCAAAAGTCATAGTAAAAATATGAAATGAGAAGGTACAATGAACTCAGACGACCAACAACCGGTTCGAAATACCGAAGTTTTGATCCACGAATAAGCTTTTGAGGAATTATTTCAAGTAGTAAAAAAATTTTAAAAACTGTTTTCTCGTTTTTGCTTT
>NC_142935.1:64029398-64034398 GCF_046866305.1 Octopus bimaculoides
ATGGCTAAACCGTCGAACAAAATGCTTAGCGGTATCTCGTGCATCTTTAGTTTCTCAGTTCAATTTACGTCGAGAACGAATTTGTGCTTCATCGTTTCCGGGTCAGTTAAATAAGTTCCAGTTGATGACTGGGGCCGATCTAATCGACCTATCCTTCCCTTGAAATTGCTGATCTTGTAAACAAATTTAAAACCAATTTTATTCTGCTGTGGTAAGGCGGTGAGATGGCAGGGTCGTTAACACGCTGGGAAAAATGATTAGCTGCATCTCGACCACTTTTTTGTCCTGAGTTCAAATTCCTCCGACGTCGCCGTTGCATTTGAATGTTTCGGGACCGATAAAATGAATACCAGTTGAGCACTGAGGTAAATGTAATCGACTTACCCCTTCATCAGTAATTGCTAGCATTGCGCCAAAGTTCGAAACCAATATTATTCCTACTGCGCTTGAACCCGTTTGGTTTATCTCTGCAAGACATATTTTTGCCCCCGTTATAAACGCTCTATATTCATCACATTAAAAAATAGCTCATTCTTAGTTATTACCATTTATTCTGTTTCGTAGTTCCTAGGATTAAAATATCATCTGCGAGGTTTGTACTGCCTTCTTAC
Source organism: Octopus bimaculoides (assembly GCF_046866305.1). Lineage (NCBI taxonomy): Eukaryota > Metazoa > Mollusca > Cephalopoda > Octopoda > Octopodidae > Octopus > Octopus bimaculoides. The sequence continues at coordinate 64,030,010 of NC_142935.1, forward strand.
ATAGAAAATGTTCCATTGGTTTATCACGGCAACGCATATGGCATAACGTCCCTAACTCATACTCTGCAATCCTTCATGATCTTGTGCCTTGGAGTCATTATTCTCTTACTCAAATTCTTACTCAAACCTACGATTTCCTGCAATCATTGTAATAGTTTCTAACGACGAAAAATATTAAAACAGTCTTTGTATGAGAACAGTAACATATACTTCTTCACAAAACTCAATACAAAATTTCCACATATATACGACATATCATTATACGCTTTTCTCATGCAATAAGCACACAATGAAAAGCCATTAAACTGACGACACACCATACATTTTAAAAATATTTTAATACAGTTTAACATTCATAAAAGTCTATCCTAAATTCTGGGTTTTGTTTTCAAAGCTATAATATTGATCCATCACAAATCGATACCTTGCTTTCTCTACAAAGTTGCACAATTTTTTATCAGTGTATGTTGTAAAGTCCCACTCGAGATCATACAACAACCAGAAGCTCACATTCTAAGATTTTAATTTCTTTCTCATGAACCAGTACTATATCGATTTTTCTACCCACTGGTCATCACATAGGTAATCTTACTTTCCTTCCATCATCCTGTATAACAACTGTACCTCCTCAATGAAATCCAAGACCGGTATTACACTGTCTGATATTTCGTCGCTATCTCTGAAGAACCCTCAAATATTCGCTGCTTCTATGCATTCCCGAACTTAAAGAAATTCATATATATATATATATATATATATATAATCATAAATATACAGGGATTAGCATGAGTTGCTTCTCCAACATACTGAAAATTTAGAAATAGCAGTCAAAGAACTACTGATTCCAAACTACAATTTTTTTTCTTTAACGGATGGCGATATTTATGGCACACACAGAACAAAAAACAGAAGAGAAAAGCAGAAACAAACCTGCCTTTAGTTAATTGAGTACGACGTTTCACGGTTAAGACTATGAAGGTACTCTATTCCGATCTTCAGCCCAATATTCAAATAAATTTGAAAGTGTCTATATAACTCATGGGAATTTTGACCATGCGACATCAAAACCACATGCGGAAGGCACTTACGAAATTTATCGGCTAGTGAGTTCAAACACTTCACTCCAAAGAATCTATTCCATGTGCGCCTTCCTCATGTGGTTTTGATGTCGCATGGTCAAAATTCCCATGAGTTATATAGACACTTTCAAATTTATTCGAATATTGGACTGAAGATCGGAATAGAGTACCTTCATACTCTTAACCGTGAAACGTCGTACTCAATTAACTAAAGGCAGGTTTGTTTCTGCTTTTCTCTTCTGTTTTTTTTTTGTTCTGTGTGTGCCATAAATATCGCCATCCGTTAGAGAAAAAAATTTGTAGTTTGGAATCAGTAGTTCTTTGACTGCTATTTTTAAATTTTCAGTATGTTGGAGAAGCAACTCATGCTAATCCCTGTATATTTATGATTATAAATGGTTTTACCGATAAAGGTTGTCTCATACTGAACTACTTGGCAACATCGTTAATTATTAATTTTATTACTAATTGACGATTCCCTGCCCTATATCTATCTATCTATCTATCTATCTATCTATCTATCTATCTATCTATCTATCTCTCTCTCTCTCTCTCTCTCTCTCTCTATATATATATATATATATATATATATATATATATATACATTTGCATAAATCTCTCTCGCTCTCTCTCTCTCTCTCTCTCTCTCTCTCTCTCTCTCTTTATATATATATATATATATATTTATTTATTTATTTATAGTGAGATAAAGATAGATAAAAAACATAAATAAATAGAAAGATAAATAGATAGATAGACAGAGAGATAGATAGATAAATAGACAGACAGATAAATAGACAGATAGACAAACAGATAAACAGACAGAGAGACAGATAGATAGACATACAGACAGACAGATAGATAGATAGATAGATAGATAGATAGATAGATAGATAGATAGATGGATAGATAGATAGATAGACAGTTAGACAGCTAGATAGATAGACATACAGACAGACAGATATATAGATAGATAGTCAGACAGGAAGACAGACAGACAGACATATAGATAGACAGATAGATAGATAGATAGATAGATAGATAGATAGATAGATAGATAGATAGATAGATAGATAGTCCAATGAATGCTAGCAGGCTGAAGCCAAGAAATTGCAATCATCTCTCTTGTGAAACTGTATTGAACCCGTAGTCTTCCATAAATATTGAGTAATACTTAAGTTTAAAGATAAATGTTAAACTGTTCTGTTTATATATATAACTTGACATAGAAACAAACATGAAAACACACACGTTTGTTGGGCTTTGCTTGTGTGATTTGTCAACTATGTATATGCTACTATGTAAATGTGTACAAGTATACACAATCTTTGAATGAGGCACAACAGAAATAAACGAAAATAAGGATTTAAGTCCATTATTAGGATTGAATTTCTAGGAAAACAAAATGCAACAACACGAGAAGATAAGACAATCACTTCTGCTGGTATTTAAAAAAATATTTTCCACTTCGTTTCATTTGCTACTTAATGTATATGTGTGGTGTCTATATACATACCTACGCAACCACCTATCCATAATTATATATATATATATATGAGTTCGTATGTGTATGTAGTAAGTATGTGTGCATGTTTTCTGAATGTATGTTCTTTTTGTCAAAGAACCCATTTCTAGTGCATCTATAATTTCTTCTCTGCAACTGAAAAAACATTAAAGGAATTTAAACGTGTTTATGTAAGTCATTGATAATTTCATGTTCTTTGCTATAAATTTATGTTAAGATCAAAGAGCTAAACAGACGCTAAAGCGAACCTAGAATTTGTGGTCTTGGTTTTCTTTCAAAAAGAATTTAGGTATTTATCTGTAATTAAAAAAAAAAATTATTTTCATATTCCTATAAATTTTGTGCTTGTCTATCTAAAAGCAAAAATCGTGAAAATACGTACGTTTCGTTTCTGTAATATACCTCGTTGTATGGAGTGAAATCATGTTGTTATCTTTTCTATTATATATGTTTAGTTCCGTATTTTTTCTTCTTTCTTATCTGTGTTTTCTTAATACCACTGCACTGGTATTCAATTAAGACCGAAACGATTTCAGAACTTTTCAAATCGTAATATGTTTTATCTTTCCTTTAGGTTAATATTCCGACCTTAAAGATAATATTTAAATGGATTCTTATCCTTTCCTTTGTATTTAATTGCTATACTTTAAAATGCTTCAAAGAAACATATTTACACAGAAGGGATTTATCTGTTAATTACGTATAATATCTCTGCAGAGTTGGTTCAGCTGTTTCGTAAAATAATTGAAAATCGAAAATGTATTTCACACAGTGATTATAGCTAAAGTTGTATTGAGATGTAACATAGACAACTGGTGACTCACAGCTTGAAAATGTTTGTCTATAAAATAAAATAAGAAATATGACACAAGTCTGTAATTTACTCCCAGAAGGGGGTCTTGTTTTCTCTGGAATACATTATATAATTTTCTATTGATTATAAAGCCCAGCGCAGTAAGCCGAATATGAAAATTGTGTTTTATATTCATGTATATATTTGACATGATAGAATGTCCGCTTTCATGGCCGAAATAAGGTAGAATGCAGAATTTAGATAAAACAGAATCCTACTACCTATTAGATTAATTGCGCTTAACATTATCAAAGAACGTTAACAGTCTCAATGACGAATGCTCTGTAGTTTACCGAACTAGACATGGTGAAGAGAAACTAAACCGTGGTAGACTTAGAAATCAGAACTTAAAACGCCAAAATAAACGCTGCTGAGCGTTGTATCAGACGTAGCAACGTGTTATCCAGCTCATCGATTTAGAACAAGATGATCTCATTTAAAACAAGATCATCTTTAATCGAACAAGCCTATGATAAATGTCTTTTCAACAGTGATCATCCGATCTACATATTTTTCATGAGAAATAATGAAACTAGTGCTGCATGGTTCAAACTGTAGTATATACATTACGATAACGATTAATTTGAGCGAGAATTCCTTGCTGTTCGTATTACAGAAGATAGGAGATAAAGCGGTGAGCTGGCAAAATCGTTAGTCCATCGGGCAAAACGCAAATGTTCCGCAACATTTATTTTGGCGCGCTATGTTCTGAGTTCAGAGTCTACTTTGCTTTTTAACATTTCGAAGTTGATAATGTAAGTATCAGTGGAGCACTGGGGTCGATATAAACGACAACCCTCGTCCAACAAAAAACTAGCACCCCATGCCGGAATTTGAAATCCTTATAGAAGATAAAGCAAATTATCTCAAGTCTTCTAATCTTGTTTCACTCTGTTATTGATTTATATAGAAATGAAACATGTGTGAATGAT
>NC_142935.1:64039398-64044398 GCF_046866305.1 Octopus bimaculoides
GATCTTATTGTTTTTTCAAGCAAATCAATCGCCTGCAGAAAAAGCTTCTGCAGGACGTCGTTTTTAATACATGTAATTTACGTATGTACAAACATGTAACAGACCTACCGCTGAGGTTCTACCCACTTGTTTCACTTACTAGAAAGAGCAAGGTATTCCTTGAAAATAAAATATTATTGTTTTAAGGTTATTTATTCTGATTAAAAAATACTTAGTCGTCATATCTGGTTCACTTCGCTGGTAGTTCTGCTCAGCCAAGGCTTACTGAAAATTAAATAACTTAATTTGTAACCATTTTGATATGAAGGACTTGTTAGTGTCGTCGGTTTCTGTTTCATGGCGTGATGCTTCCTGGCTCGAGTCAAGTGGCTCTGTTCGCACCGACCAACAGAATCTCAAATAGGCTCTTGTCCGGGATTCTGGGCAAATACGTTCAGTGCCTTGTCGGGAAAATGTGGGCACTGAGTAAATTTGAGGAGATCTCATTCATTTTGGTGCTCGACTTAAAACATTACCTAAAACTCATGTGGCCAATCTAGAGACAAATTTACTCAAGTTACTGAATTCTACCCCAGTGAGGCTAACACATTTGGCGTTTGGGCAAACTAAGATCATCATAAACTCAACCTAAGATTTCATCGGTGCCAGATCATTTGCTGCTTCTCTAAAATATGGCGGTAGCAAGTCGTGAGGCTGATTCTCAAACTCGTTTGGGGTTGCGACTCAAATGCTGACCGATCACTGGTTCAAAATTATATAATGCCTCAAACAGACTGATAGTAAAGATTCCAGTAAATGGCACCTAACTGAAAAGTGGATTCAAATTATATAGATTACCTTCTCTATTTTTCAGCTCAAATGTTTACTAACCAGTAAAACGAAGCACCGTTATATCATGGGTCAGGCAAATTTTAAAGAATCCAATTCTAAACTGAAAGTGGTCTGTAAAAGATATACATCGCATTTCTCATGAATCAGCCATTTCTTTAGATACTTAGATCCACCTTTTTATGGTTTTTTTTTCTGAACTGGCCGAGATTGCCTTTCAATTTGTTTTTTTTGGAAAAAACATTACAGAATATAATTAACAGGCAATTTATTTGTAGAAATGACCATTAAAATCTGATTTGAATCGAGATAACATACGTTACTGTCTAGAGGATTCGAACCTTTGAACCATTAGCTGTGTCGGGCATAATTTCGGTTGATAAATCTCGTTTAACATCATCGAGAAGTGACATCTTTGAGCTGTTTAACGCATTAAAATCTCGGGGAAATATTATCACAAACTAGAAAATATCAGTGAAACACACAGAAATTCATTCAAAGGAATAACAATATTCACAGCAATTTTATACGCATATTTATTATTTGAATTAAAATTTATTGAAAAAAAAATCTATTTTATTAATTACGATTAATTCCAATAAATTCTAGTCCATTTCAAGACAATTCGAATATTTAGACGGGGAATGTATTTTTAGATGATTTTAATTAGTATAAGTCATTGTATTTATTTTAAATTAAATATTCAATTAACATTTTCGAAAATCTAAAATAGGTCACAGAAATTGTTTGCTTGTTTCTTTCTTTTCTGTTTTTTATTTTCGCAAATGTGGATATTGACCATCTACCAAGAATTCTATAATAGTTGAAATAGTTTTTGTTCTGTATTTTCCTGTGATTAATTTCCAAACACTTTCCAACTACATTTTACATTTATAAATAACAGTACCACAATTCATTTAGAAGAGGTTATTTCGGTGCTATATTACTAATTTCCACAATACTATATATATATATATATATATATATATATATATATATATATATATATATATATATATATATATATATATATATATATATATATATATATATATATATATATATATATATATATATATATATATATATATAGCAGAGTAGCTAGTTGTAGAATGTCAAGAAAAGATCAGAGTAGTAACTACATTAACAAGTAAAGTCATTCGCCACATGAAAGTGGCTCTTCCATTTTACTACTTGTTTAACCTAGTCAGACCTTATGCCAGTTGATTAGCTGACACTGGCTATCGCTCTTGGGGCCGGGTACTCGCGACTGAGGATGAGCCAAGCAGTTCGAACGTGTGTCAGTCTCGCGATCCCGTTGTCTGGTGGAGGGTGGTTAGGAGTTCGCTTCCCCTACTAGCAATATATATTGTATACAAAGGGTGCAGCGTTGCAACGATAAACCAGCGCACGGAAAGGTCTACCTATTGTTAAAATAGTAGTACTTTTTTCAGTCATATATATACAGCTATGTGCATGTGCCATTCCTGGTTTCAATACTCGATATATATATAATCTGATATTGTAATATATTTCATCCATCCACCTAAAATGTGCCCATATTCGATATTAATATTATCAGGTTGGTGCGAAAGCTATGTGCGATTTAAACATCTAAGTTAAAAATGAATGAGCCAATGACTATGGAAATATTTATTCATTAACATACTCTCCATTGCTTTCAATGATCTCATTCCATTTTTCAGCAACCTTATAAATGCCTCGCTTGTAAAGTTCTATAGGTTTAGCACCAAAATATGAATCCAACTCATTTTTAATATCTTCTCTTGTTGTTAGACTAAGTCCATCAAAATGGTTCTGTAGTCCTGGGAACAAATGACAATCAGGAGTAGCAATATCAGGAGAATACGGAGGATAAGGTGATATTTCTCAACCAAGTTTTTCCAGGAGAGTTTTGGTCAGTCGAGCTGTGTAAGGACAAGTATTTTGTGATGGAAGATGATACCCTTTCTGTTAACCAAGAATGCTGGCTTTTGGCGGAAAACTATATAACTATTCTGCAAGTTCCCTAATGGTAACGGTAGGGTGCTCTGAAACAAGAGCTTCCAGCATTTCGGAATCAAGTTTTTTTGGACGACCCTCTTTTTGGTCTTCTTTCAAAGTTAAATCTCCACTTCGAAAACGGGAAAACCACCTCCTGCAACTTTTATCATTCACTACATCATCCCCATAAGTGCACTGAATAGAACTTGCTGACGCACTTGCATTAACACCTTTATGAAACTCGTAGTCTAATTTGTATTGTTTTCTTTCAGATTATCTAACTTCTGGCCATAATTTTCAGAGAATTTTGTCCCATCTAAAGATCATATAAGAAATGTTTTACTCTAAGATATCTTAAAACTATAAGAAGAGGTTAAAAAATTAATAAATTCGCTCTGAAACATTTTTTCTAGAAATCGGACATTAATTATGCATCAACCTGATAGTTTAACGTAATGACGATAAATTTGGGTAATGTTCAGTAAGGTCATGTGAGTGCATACTTTCAGAGGAAAACCAAACAAATATATATCAACTAAACTTATGAAGAGCTCTATCATAACTCTTCGCGTCTAACCTAACCAACATTGAACTCAATGCTGATTTTGTTTCCCATCCTTAAAAACATTAGATTAATGTCAATTAAATTGAAGTTCACTAAATTTCAATATATGCTGATTATGTTCTGAGTGAGAAAGAGAGAGAGAGAGAGAGAGAGAGAGAGAGAGAGAGAGAGAGAGAGAGAGAGAGAGAGAGAGAGAAAGAGAGAGAGAGAGAGAGAGAGAGAGAGAGAGAGAGAGAGAAAGAGACCAGGCCATGGAGTATATGTTTAAATCGAAGTTTAGAAGCACATTTAATATGTATAAGAAAGAGAACTGCTAGGATAAATATACAGAGGAACATTTATCTTATGGGTAAGTCAAATTAGAAGGAATGTTTTCTGGAATCATTGATAAACAACAACACGTAAATAATTAATCATTTTCACCTGAATCGATGATTATATAGTGCATACAATAAGCCCCGTGAGAACGCAGACTACGTTTGGATTCGAAGTTAATGATATTTCTCTTAAAGGAGCAATATTCTTCTTAGAAAACACATGCGAATAGAGTATTTCGTTTTTCGAACACCGAAAAAGTATCGAAAACTTCGTCTAATTAAACATCATTGAATATCAGTAATGAAACCTTAATTACTAATGAAACCAAAACCGTGTTAATACCAGGTTTTTATTAGGCGAATCATTAATCTGGATTAATATCCGACTGATAATTTTGTCTGCATTTTTTTCTGCCATAATAAAAACAATAATGAGTTTATTGTATACATAGCACAGGTGCACTAAAAACCGCCGGGACAGAGTAAAAGAGAGAACAGATGGCAGCAAGTAATGTAATACTGTAATAGTAACTGAAAGTGACTGCACACTACACAGAATATAACATGTAAAGATAGAAAAATGTACAGCGAAAGAACTATAGAAATAAAATGGGAATAGTATACTGACATATAACAACTCGTGTGGATAGTTTATTCCATGGTTTGACAATTCTCAGCGCCAAAGACATTAGTACTGCGCTGTTCTTTGGTATAAAGGCATCAGCAAAAGTATAGATTCACACATCTCCATAGATATAAATTCACGAACGGAGAAAGCAAGATATTAGTACAATAAATAAGCATCTTCCAATCCCACTCGCAATATTTGTCAAACCAAAGGCGGCGAGCTGGCAGACACGTTAGCACTCCGGGAGAAATGCTTCGCGGTATTTCGTCTGCCGTTACGTTCTGAGTTCAAATTTCGCCGAGGTCGAATTTGCCTTTCATCCTTTAGGGGGGTCGATTAAATAAGTCCCAGTTATGCACTTGGGTCAATGTAATCGACTTAATTCCTCTGTCCTTGTTAGTCCCCTCTATGTTTAGCTCCCTGTGGGCAATAAAGAAATAAATATTTTTCCTATATTTCTAACCATAGTTATATGTCACAGTGAATTTTCATCGATGAGTTCATGAACGTTGGTTCTTTTCCCTAAGTATATGTATATATATATATATATATATATATATATATATATATATATATATATATATATATATATATATATATATATATATATATATATATGGTGGTCCCAAAGCTATGGTAGCAGACACTTGGGCTAGCT
>NC_142935.1:64059398-64081898 GCF_046866305.1 Octopus bimaculoides
GAGATAGAGATAGATAGAGATAGACATAGAGATAGATATATATATATATATATATATATATATATATATATATATATATATATATATATATATAGAGAGAGAGAGAGAGAGAGAGAGAGAGATGGGATGGGCCAGATGTGGTTTGGACCCCGAAAATAAGAATGAAGCATAATTTTAACGTAGGTTACCAAATAAATTCGTAGTTTGAAGAACGAGATGAAGTATAAATCATTGTTACACATTTTATCCTAATTGTTGTTGCTTATCTTAGTCTTCTTCTTCTTTATCTTCTTTATCTTCTTCTTCTTTATCTTCTTCTTCTTTATCTTCTTCTTTATCTTGTTCTTTCTCTCAGTCGATCAGCTGATGCATATTTTATTGTCACCTCCATCCCACAAATTAGAATAATTCAAAACCTAAAGATTCAGAAGAAATGCCGCTAAGCATTTTGTTCGATGAGCCAGCGACCCTGCCACTACACCGCCTTAAAAAATAATAATAAATATAAAAATTATAAAAATAATTATAATTAAAAAAAAAACTCCTTTTAATGCATCTTAAAAAAGCTATTTATTAATGACTCTATTTATCAATGACCTTTCTCATTGCTGTTTTCTAAGATATAGATATGCCACTACCTTTGCACAAGCGATTGTGTAGCCTTCCATTTGTTTGAATTGAAACAGAATATTGGAGACATATCACAGAATGCTTAATGATTTCAATTCATTAAATAAATCAATATATTTCATCATAATTTAGGCATACTGTAGTAAGAAACTATTTTCATTAATCCTATTCCTCGTAACAATCCCACATCCATAAGCCCTGTGGTTTTTTCCCTCCTGGCCATGCTGTCCTTCATTCATGGTTTTCTAGTTGTTGTGAAGAAAAGCCAATTACTTCATAAGTTTTGCCAACTCTATTGGAACAGTCAATTACATCCTACTTATTCTTTGCTGAAGATGTTGGGCTAACGATATAAAGATCTTGTGTTCAATTCCTGGATCGAACTGTGCATTGTGTTTTTCAGCAATAAACTTCATTTCACGTTGTTTCCGGCTATCCACTTGTACTGCAATGTGACAGAGTTTTGGTGAAACGCTCCAGAAATCCAAATGTCTCATTCTAGGTGGGAGTCAAGTGGATGACTTTCGCGACTGTTGAAGCACCGTAATCGTTGGATGCACAATTTAGCTTCCCTCTATCCACCACATTGTTAATCTTCACTTCTGTCTTATATCTGACAGCCTCTCTCATTCCATCTCTCATTCTTTATCGGCGGTATTATAGTTTGCTTTCAAGTATTTATATGTATTTATATTAGTTTACACTTTTTCCACCGCTAAAGACTTTTGTAGTTCTGCAATAGCTATTAGAAATTTCTCAGTGTTCAGAGTGAATATAATCTATCTTTGTCTGTTTGTGGTTACTGTATTCTAACTGCAGTTATTACTTTCCTTGTTTTCCTATTTGATCTTGCTAATTCACTTAGCTCCACGTTCAGAATAGCATAACTTTAACATATTAACTGAAACAGAGTAATGCTATTTTTGACATTTAGCTCAGTTTTAAGGATTAATCTAATGCGCCTATAATATCTATTTGTAACCTTTTCTTTCATCGGCATGCGCTCCAGTCTTTCTAGATAATTAATTTCTAGGTATTTGGTTTAATCCTCTTATCTCTACTTCGTTATCTAACTTGTTATTAGTGGCTTTAATTAATTTTCCTCTCTTCAAAATTACCTAGGTAACATTTCGCAAACCAAAATTCATTTAACGTTTCTTTCCTGAATCCGTATATAGTGCATAACAAACTTTCTGGCTGTTTGAGATCGACAGTATTCAACTTTATGCGATCTCTGTATTTCACTGATGTTGTATATTAAGTCGATGCCAATTTCTCACCCCTGAACGCTCAAAATAATTGGTAATTCCAACTCATAACGGAAAAGATCTAATTTTGTATACAAGGTATATATTGCCCGATGCGCTACGATTCTACCATCCACAATTCAAGAGAAATAATAAGAGCAACAAAGAAGCATTTTAGAGGGGAAGGGAATAATCGATACAATCGCCAGAAATACTAGGTACTTTTCTTTGATTCTGCTGCGAGAAAAAGCATAGTTGACGTCGGCGGAGTTTGAATTTAGAAAAACGTCGAGAAAAAATAAAGCATAGATGTTACTGATTTCGGTACAAATCCATCAAATTTAGAGTGATGAAGTTGGTCGATTCCATTGATCCCAGTACTAGGTTACTAATTCATTTTATTGGATGGTTATAGAAACTAAAGTAAAGTTGACTTAAGCGGGATACCCTGAATTCACACCTCGAGGACAGCTTGCATTTAACCACAGCGGGATCGACAAATATTGTTCCAATCAAGTACTGATCTCGAGGACATCAACTGATATCAGCCATCGAAGCTGCTGGTTTGCACCTAAATTAGAAACTTTAAGAAATCATATTGACGATGATGAACAACATGATAGTGGTAAGGAGGAGCAAATGATATATGCACAAAACACATACTTCAAATAAGACTAATATTAGATTCAATTTATGGCACGAGGTCAGCAATTTCGAGGAGAGGATAAGTCGATTAGATCAATTCCGGTGCATAACTGGCACGGTAAGGGTCCTCCCAGCTCGCCGCGTAAATTAAAACTAATATTAAGCATGTTTTTCATTGAATAGCATACATTTACAGCACTCTTTCTACGTTTGGTCGAAAGCAACAACTCACAAACATATATTGTCTTTCCCTTGGCCACATGTTTATAGAAGAGGAAATGATTTTTATAAAACTAACGAAAGAAGAGATGATAATTCTTTCCACTATAAAACACAAGACCTGAAACTTTTGTGTAGAAGTATAGTTGATCATATCAACTTCAGTAATCGATTGATACTATTTTATCGACTCAAAAAGCATAAGAGTTTAAGTGGACGTCGACGGAGATTCATTTCAGAACGGAAAAAAAGGAATAATGATGATAATAATAATAATAATAATAATAATAATAATAATAATAATAATAATAATAATAATAATAATAATAATAATTCTTTCTGCTGTAGGCACAAAACCTGAAGTTTTTGGGGAGGGGACCAGTCGATTACATCGACTCTAGTGTTTCACTGGTTCTTAATTTATCGACACGTAAACGATGAAAAGCAAAGTCGAACTTGGCGGAATTTGAACTCAATATGTTAAAACGGACGATATTCTACTAAGCAATGCGCCAGACATACTAACGATTCAGTCAATATAGCAATTCAGTCAAAATACTGCGAACATTATTTTTCAGTAACTCATTTAAGTATCTAAGCCATACATGGTCAACATGTGGTCCACAAGATATTTTAGATGTTACATTTTAATGAAAAACAACCTTGAACATTTTAGTAGTTCGGTCCACTCGACAATGTGCCATGTCTCAAGCGGATCGCTTTGCGAAAAGGATCGCCCGTATCTGCCATTCCACCACATTTATGACTTTAGATTCCAATTTAAAATATAGCAAACTAGCAAAATCTTTAGTGCGTTGGACAAAATGTATTGAAATATTTTCTTCTTACACTTTATATTCAAATTATGCTGGGTCCAGTTTTACCTTCTGTCCTTTCGAAGGTCTACAAAATAAACTGCCATTCATGTACTGAGGTGAAGGACATTGGCCTACAACATTTCAAACTTGTTGTCCTCCAGAAACGATTATTTAAATTGGTATAGTGTGATTTAAAGTAGTTTTGATGGCTTTTTCTTTCAGGTCATAATATGCTTGGAAGGTTTTCCTCTTATTCATGCAAACCGATTTTCCTACTACGGACGTTTATTACAGCAAAACTGCCACCGTAAGCGTTCGATATTTTATTGAAATTTTATTTGTAACTCACCCAGAATTCCATGAGAACAATATCATTTTAAGTTGATTCTAATTCAAGATCTTCCAGGACAAGTTGTAGTAATCTCATCATTCTCACTACTTCAACCCCGCTAGACGTGTAACAATGTGAGATTATGAGCACGAAGAGTTGATATTTGTTTGTATATAAAGAAGTACGTATGAATATGCGTACTGGTGCAGACGTTTGCAATTATATTTATATATATGCATATATATATACATATATATATATATATATATATATATATATATATATATATATATATATATATATATATATATATATATATATATATATATACATACATACATACATACATACATATATATATATATATATATATATATATATATATATATATATATATATATATATATACATGTTATATGTGTTATATGTATGCAGATAGAATAAGAGTAGAAATAGAATAATTTCAGAATCATTCTCTTGTAAACTTTAGTAAGATAATTGAATTGCTAATACTCTCATTTAGGAGCGGAGAATTATCGATAAGATGCAATATTTTATAGGATTGGCAGCAACATTATCAACAGCTACAACGACGAGAACGTTGACAACAACGTCATTGATATTCATGATATGTATATGTGTGTATGTGTGTGTGTGTGAGTGTGAGTGCGTGTGTGTATAAATGTACATGTAGATACATATATACATTTATGTATATATGTATATATTCATATGTATGTATTTATGTGTGTATTAATGTTTGTATGTAAGTAGCTCTTTGTCTCTCTGTCTCTCTGTCTCTCTCTCTCTCATTATTTATCTAGATCAAGTTATATTTCTCGATTTGTCGATATCTGAGACCATTTCTTTAGTCTCTCGTTTCATCTACGTCCCTGACTATCAGTCGGTCTATATCTGTTTTGCTCTAATTGTATATGAAGTTAGATACATAGAACGCTAGATAGGGAAATACTGATTGGTCGTCAAGAATTCGAGTGATATGGGAGTGCGTGTAATTTTGTGTGTGTGTATTTATGTGATATATATGTAAATGTATATATATATATATATATATATATATATATATATATATATATATATATATATATATATATATATATATATATATATATATATATATATATATATATATGGGTGTATGTATGTGTCTTTGTCATTCTGAGGGTGTCTGTACTATATAATTGCATTAGTAACTGTCCGATTAAATGTGTTCCGCCTGTATATATATATATATATATATATATATATATATATATATATATATATATATATATATATATATATATATATATATATATATATATATATATATATATATATATATATAAGTTTAACCATACACATACACTTGTAAGTACACAAACATACATACATATATGCGTGCGTGTATTCGTCTGTGCACACATGTATATCAGTTGTGGTCTGTGATATATGTCTGTTTTCAATTATCTTCCCTCATACGTAGCATCTAATTTGATAATTGCTTGATAAGTAATTTATTCAGAGAGTTTAACGAAGTAATTATGACCGTACGACGATATTATTAAAAGTTATTGCTAAAATATGTATAAATTCATAAGCAGTGCGTCCAGTCGATAGCAATACTTGATATTATTTGTCATCGGGAAAATAAGAGAACAATGGACTATTATATATAAAGTCATTATAACAAATTGGTCGTATCATTGAAACAAGAACGAAGTTAACACACACATATGTTTGTATAGGTATGCTTCCATACAGTCATACATATATGCATAGATACATTGGCACACATTCAACACACATGAATGTACACATATACTTAAACTCAAGCATACATAAGCATATATGTATGTCAGCATGTATAGACATTCATACATTCATGTATATATATATATATATATATATATATATATATATATATATATACATATATATATATATATATATATATATGTATATGTGTGTGTGTGTGTGTGGGGTGTGTGTGTGTGTGGGTGTGTGTGTGTGTGTGTCTGTGATTATGTATTTGTTCCTGAATGCGGATGGACTTCTGGTTATCTTGTTGGTCTCTCTATACAAACGTATATATATGCATTACTCATATAGAAAGATTTATAAGCATGAATGTGAAAAGCGTGCTCAATACTTGATGTAGTATATAGAGATTTCTGAAGGAAAATATCGATCTGGAGTTTCATGATTCACGCCACTGCGATCTCAAACGATAACAGAACTCGTTGTCGATTGTATATTTATTTTTAATGGTGTGGTACATTCTCATACTTGTATTTATTCATTGGTTTGCGTTTGCTCATTGACTTTGATCTTTCTGCCATTTTGTTGTTTACTTTTGATGATACGACTTTTGCTTAATGCGCTTTTTCGCTCTAGATTCAGTTAATACGCAGTTTTTTGCTGGATGTACATTAACTTCCATCCAGTAATTTTTACATGATATGTAAATATGCTTGTAATTGCCTCTAAAAACGTAATTACTTTGGGTTTTGTTGTCTCACGGGAGGGTCATTATACCAATAATCAACCTACACACTGTTTAATGTTCACTTCTTTTCTTATTACTATTCAAATGGTTAAATATCGAGCGAATTAAATAACTGAGTATTTGATTAATTTTTTGCCTTCAATCAGTCATCTAATTTTATCGGGATATTTCGTTGCTTACGCCATCCAATCAATTATTTTTCAATAAGTGATTAAATATCAAGAATCTTACAAACTAAATGCAAAAA
The DNA here is from genome assembly GCF_046866305.1 of Octopus bimaculoides. NCBI lineage: Eukaryota > Metazoa > Mollusca > Cephalopoda > Octopoda > Octopodidae > Octopus > Octopus bimaculoides. The sequence continues at coordinate 64,066,045 of NC_142935.1, forward strand.
CGAATCATTTCATGATTCCCCCATTCTAGGAAAGTGTTTCAATTTCAGTATATTTTTGCGAGTGGTGTTTTGTAGGTTATGATATTCTAAGTGTTTCTGAGCGTGAGCATCTATAATTCATTAGCAAATTCATGTGTGTGTGGCTAGAATATTTGCGATTTCAAATTACTAAACAGCAGAACTATCGGATTTTCAAAGCGGTCGTACTGTTGGGCAATCTGAGGCTGGTCTTAGCCAGCGAAATATTGTCGAAAAATCTTCAAATTCCTCTTGCTACTTTTAATAGAATTATAGTGCAATTCAAAAGCCAAAGAAAATAATCTTTTCACCACTTGATATTGGCTGGCTGAAGAAGTGGCTTCCTTCTTGCTGTTCTGCCATAATAGCCAAGTTTGTGGAGATACCTGACAGCTATTCTGGGACTGACATAAATCTTTTCTTGCAACAATTATTCTCTACACTTCAGTAAACAAAGCAAAGTTTCCCGTCAGAAGGCCCTAGTTAACCTGGGAAAATGATGTGAACTCCTTCCCCTCTCTGGTGAATTGCACAATCACCCTGTTAATTTTAGAAAGCAAGCTTCCAAGATTTTTGCAATTTTACGCTAAGACCACTTTCAGATTGACCAACAGTACGACCTGTTTGAAATTTGGATAGTTCCAAGGTTACTTTTGTGTGTAGCATGGTTAAGCAGTCAAATATTGAACCTCACACATAAAAAATATCAATTACTAAAAAATTTTAACATTTTCAAATTAAAATAAACATAAAACAATATTTTATGTGGTGACTGTTTACTTTTGTCATGTCTGTGTATGCTTAAAATATCCATGTAAAATCTTCACTCTTTACTTTCTGTGTGCACGTATATATATATATATATATATATATATATATATATATATATATATATATATATATATATATATATATATATATATATATATATATATATATATATATATATATATATATATATATATATATATATATATATATATATATATATATATATATATATATATATATATATATATATATATATATATATATATATATATATATATATATATATATATATATATATATATATATATATATATATATATATATATATATATATATATATATATATATATATATATATATATCAGAGTGGAGAAGTGGAGGCGCATGGTTTGATTGTCAGTGTATCAACATCATAATCGCAAGATTGTGGTTTCGATTCCTGGACCAGCTAGGGAACACATACGCCATAGAAACCGGGAAACCGGGCCCATGAGCCTGGATAGGCATTAAAAGGGCGCATTTATTATTCTTTATGTATATATATATATATATATATATATATATATATATATATATATATATATAGACTGAGGATTACGCTATGAAGATGACTCTCAAATTATCGAGTTATATGAATCTTTGAGATATGTGAGACATTTCTCTGATTCTAAGTCGGCAATTGCAAAATTTTGTCGGCAATGCATTTATATTGCGGACTGACAGCGAGGGTCTTGAAATATTTCAGCTTTAAATTGTTTTTATTCTGCCTATTTTTATATAGATTTTAAGTCACATATATATATATATATATATATATATATATATATATATATATATATATATACATACATATAGGGGGAGAATTCACAAACAGATGTATTAGTATAACGCCCGGGAAGTGAACATGTCTTTAACGTTTCGAGCCTACACTCTTTCACAGAAAGGAACACAGAAAGAAACAAGGAGAGGAAAAAAAAAGGAATGTGTAGTGGCTAGCGATCTATCATGACGAATGCCGGACGGACGTGTCACATAGGAGAGCTCGGAAGAAGGGGGGATAATATAGTACTAGTGATCCCAAAACGAATGTGCGCGTGCGTGTGTAACAGAGTTCTTATGTGCGTGTGAAAGAGGACTGGTGATCTTGACGTGTACGTGTGTGTATGTGTAGGTGTGAAAATGTGCTGCTGGGAAAATTGGTCAGTGCTAGTGTGTGCGTGTATGTGTGTTGTGTTGTGTGTTGTGATATATATATATATATATATATATATATATATATATATATATATATATATATATATATATATATATATATATATATGTGTGTGTGTGTGTGTGTGTGTGTGTGTGTGTGTGTGTGTGTGTGTGTATAGGTATGTATATATACACACGTATAGGCCTGTATACACGCTAATGTCCAACGTAAGATCTGTCAATATATTGCAGTCAATTTCAATGTCATTATATGGTTCGATGCTGTTTTACTTAATTGAATTCTGTTACTGAATTGATACTATAATTCAATTGTTGTATTTTTGGATTTAGGTCTTATGGCCTTATGGAACACTTCAATGCTAAGGTTGTTGTACATATGCATATATATGCGTGTGTTCGTGTGCATGTGTGTGTAGATGAGTCCCCGTATATATTTTCGTCTCTATGTCTATATCTGTCATTTCATATGCTTATCATATATATTTACAAAGTGAGAGAGAGAAAGAGTGGGAGACCGAAAGAGTGGGAGACCGAAAGAGAGGGAGAGAGAAAGGAAGGAGGGAGGACACGGATGAGTATATGAAATTAAAGATATAGACATAGAAATAAAGACATCTACTTCGACTAGTGTAGACTTACAAATGCAGACGAATGTACTTAGCCTTAAATGATTCTATCGGCCATAAGACTTGAATCCCAAAATGCAAGAATTGAATGGATATGTGTGTGTTTGCGTATATTCATATGCACGCGTTAAAATACACATAGTTATACATACGAATAAGCATGCATAGTGTATGCATGTGTAATTCGTATATATGTAAAAAGCAATGTCACTACACGTTGCTCGTTGGTGATTTCTTCTTCTTTCGATTTTTCCCTTTCCCCTTTCCGACAAGGAGCTATGATCGAAACGTTAATCTCTCTCATTTCACAGAGCCTTAAGCTAATACACTTTTCGCGCAGATCCTCACTTTCGCCTTTTCGTATTTCGTAGGCCCTCACTTCCTTCTTTTCGTTATTCGTCCGTTTATTTGAATTGTTTCTTTATTTGAATTGATTACATATACATATATACATATATATATATATATATACATACATACACACACACACACACACATACACACACACACACACACACACACACACACACACACACACATATATATATATATATATATCGTAACTTTTCTTTTACTGTGATACAAGAACGTGTCTATGGTTACAACATCTCCATCGTGATGATTTTTTGGTACTGGCTCTTCAGTTGGGAATCGAGTACCAATAATCGTTCGTTGATCATTTAAACAAAGAGGCATATGTCTAACAAATATGTTTGTTAGTTATATGAAGGTGTTTTTTTTCCACATAGGATAAAGACACGATACGAGGTAATTGCACAGTATATCAACGAGAATACATAGCGGTTTTTGTACCAGGGTATATTTAGATCTGATGTTTTTATTTTTTGCTCATAGCTGATAAGCTCGTTTTCAAGTTTTACATTTAATGAACATAGCTTTTATCTGCGATTGAATGTTCTTTGCGAGAGACCACTGGAAACACATTATCAATGTAGGAACATAATGAACACTTCAGGAACCTTAACTGCTCGAGTTTGCTGTACGATCGGATGGAGCGCCACAGAAAGGAACACGTAAGTCCGATCCGGATTTGAGAGAGAGATTTCACAGATTAGAAAGCGACGACATCATAAGGTATCTTCCTTGACAGTGCTGAAAAAGTTGTTCTTGTCGAAGGGAAATAAAAACAAACTCTGATAGCATTTGTTATGTATAACTATTAAACAGGGCCGATGCACTCGGTTGTTCTGTAGAAAACTTCAGTTGATAATGATTATGAACAGTCTAATGCGATTTCATATAGATTCTTGACAGGAATGTCATTTCCAAATTTTGGCACAAGGCCAGTAATATCGTGGGATTTCATCGACCTTCCAGTGCTCAACTGGTACTAATTTTATCGACCCTGAAAAGATGATCGATTCCGGTGTCATTTGATCTCAGAACGTAAAGACGGACGAAATAACGTTTCAAATTTTGCCCGGCGTGCTAAGGATTTTGCCAGTTCACCGCCTTATGCTTTACACTAATATTAACGTTAAACAATTTGTATTTTAATTTCATTAAACAGGTATGACCATCTAGAAATGGGAATCTACACCTCCCTCAAATTAAATCTTTCTATGTCAAGTGCAGAGGGACATTGTAACTACTAATACATAAAATGATGGGATGGTAACCACTGAAGCAGTTTATTTCATAAATACGTACTTCATTCGCTATTTTGTTGTTTTACCAACACGAAGAAGTTTAACGATAATTTTTTTTGTTATATGTATTATAATTTCCATGAAAGTTTAAACTTGAGTCACACAGTTCTATATTTAAGAGATGAGAAATTATTTACATTATTTACATTATTTACATTTGACGGATACTCGTCCTCATCTTGTTTGTTGTTAACACAAAGTTTCGGCTGATATACCCTCCAGCCTTCGTCAGGTGTCTTGGGGAAATTTCGAACCTGGGTTCTCATTCCTATCGATGCCCACGGGCATATGGCGTAGTGGTTAAGAGCGCGGGCTACTAACCCCAAGGTTCCGAGTTCGATTCACGGCAGCGACCTGATTAATAATAGTAATAATAATAACAATAATAATAATAATAATAATAGTAACATCGATAGGAATGAAAACCCAGGTTCGAAATTTCCCCAAGACACCTGACGAAGGCTGGAGGGTATATCAGCCGAAACGTTGTGTTAACAACAAACAAGATGAGGACGAATATCCGTCAAATGTAAATAATGTAAATAATTGAGTCACACAGTTTTGTATGATATTAAACGGATACAATGGCTCTTGTACTATATATATTCTATGATTAATTGGAAGCATTAAAATTATCTTCGTTAGAGAAATTTAAACAGGCGTTGCTGTGTGGTCAGAAGAGTGCTTCCCAACCACATGGTTCCGTGTTCAGTTCCACTGCGTGCCACCTTGAGTAAGTGGCTTTTACTATAGCCTTGGGTCGACCAAAGCCTTGTGAATAGGCTTGGTAGACGTAAACTTAAAGAAAAACGTTGTATTGATATATGTGTGTGTGTGTGTGTGTGTGTGTGTGTGTTTGCGTATCTGTGTTTGTCCCTCTATCATCGCTTGAAAACCGATGTTGGTGTAGTTACCTCATCGTAACTTAACGGTTCGGCAAAACAGGCCGATAGAATAAGTACTAGGCTTACAAAGAACAAGTTATTGGTTGATTTCTTCGACTAAAAGGTGGTGTTACAGCATGGCCGCAGTCACATGACTGGAACAAATACAGGATGCGTATGCATAGTGTCCTCACTTCGTAATAAAAAATATATCCAGGGCGTTGTCTTTATACGTTTCTACCATTGTGAACAACCATTGCACGACAAGTACCTTTCATATTTCTTATTCCGAAAAGCTCATATGCCTTATCCGTATATATATTTAACTGATGTTTGAACGTAGCTGTAATGGCAGGTTTACATTGCATATCGTGTAGTTACAGGCGGTGTGTTTTAATGATTCATAACTCCTAAATAGTATGTGATGGGAAAGCTAATGTGAATTTTAAAAAGTTAAAAGCCCGACAGTAGATCTACATATACATACATATATTTCGATGTGTGTCTGAGTGTGTCTGTGTATTTATGTATATATATTTATATCTTTGTGTATAAATATGCATAAGTGCATTCATACACAACACATGCACATATATTTACACACACACACATGCACACACATATATATCGTAAATATATATATTTATAAATGCGCGTACACATACATATACATCCACGCATGTATACGCATAAATATGTAATATTTTTCAATACTTTTCAAATACATACATATATGCATATACAGACATGCACACACACGCACCCCCCCCCCCAAACACACACAAATGTACAAGCTCACACATAGGGACACATAGATTTCAAGATTTTTTCATCTATCGTAAATAATTTTACTTTATTTTTATTTAGAGAAATAAAAAGACATATTTCTCACTAAAATATCTTAAGCTGTTTCCTTAGTAACATATCCAGGTTGGATTTTTCCTTGGAGTATATGGCATAAGTTTAAGACTTAAATCGAGCACTATCTGTGATATTACGTTTGATACGCCACATGATAATTCTAAAAAAAAAAAAAAAAAAAAAAAAAGGATTGAAATGTAGCTATGCCAAAATTCTTCTTATTTTTATAGTTTCTGTACACATATCCACATTGAAGAAACTTTTTAAGTGCTGTCCAACATTTCACCGAAACTGTTCAACAACGAAGTAAATATATACTTGGACGTTACTGAGTTGTCAGTAAAATCTATTTAGGATGCTAAAATGGAGTGATTTTAAGAGGAGTTTTTTTTTCGGAAAACAGCTTTAACGCACGCCCCTTCATGTATCTTGCATATTTTTTTTCCTCTGAAAGGATCTTAATTGAATGAGCTGAATGACACAAAGTTATCTGAATGACAGAAACAAATAACTCTGCGAAAGCATTGCGTATATGCGCACATACGTAACGCTTAAAGAAACCTTCATTTACACATCAGATAAATTGCCTGTCAATAAAATAGATTTTGGCATTTGTACATGGAATGTTTTAGAACAAAAATGGTTAGTCTCCAACTCAGAAAGAAATGTTTTTCATAGCAATATAGTTTTTGACTTTAATTTCATTCTAAATTCGTTTTTATTTATTTTTTTGTCACGTTAAGACTGCAGATATCTGTTTAAAGATAAATGAATACAAGACGTCAGGATTATCAGATAAAATGCTGACAACACTGTAACGTGGTATGGAATGGATATGAAAGATACATAAGCACACAAACACCTGGCAAAAAAAGACATACAGTTCCATATTCACATATATATGAAATTGTATGCATATATATATATATATATATATATATATATATATATATATATATATATATGCACTTATCTAGGATAAATATGCAATAAATGAGAGATATTTATGTATAATATATATATATATATATATATATATATATATATATATATATATATATATATATATATATATATATATATATATATATATAACGAATATATATATAATAATAATGTTTGTCCCTCTTTGTCGACGATGACTAGAACAATACATGATAGCAGACGATGAGTCACGGTGCCTCAGTCTGTGACTGTTGAGCCCGATGCGTTCTCGGAATTTTCTGCTGTATGTCGGACGCTGGTTCTCGTCTGGGAATGCAGGCAAGAAGTTGGCTCTGGATTTTCGCTGCAATGTCAGGCAGGGGAGTCCCGTTCTTGCATTTCCCAGGTTTCGGGGTTGAACTGAAAGCATTTTGGTTAGGCTTTGTGTGTATCTATGAAGACCTTTTTCTTCCCGCCTTGTGTGTCCTTGCCTTGTGCCATTTCACTGTATGCATATATATTCATCTTTCCATCTATTCATCCATCCATCAATCCGTCCATCACTTCATCCACACACACATACATACATATATACGTACATCCATCCATAGATACATATATATATATACATGCATGGATAATTTTAAATTTACACACACACACACATACACACACACACACACACACTCATATATATATATATATATATATATATATATATATATATATATATATATATATATATATATATATGATGTAAATCTAGTGATTAATTAAAAGTGCTTTGTTTCAAGACTATAATCTAAAACAAAATATATCTATAGATTTTAGATAACTCTGCACCTGTTATATCCTGAAGTTGTGATTTTGTTATCATAAGCGACTACGTAACATCTGCAACAATCCCTGGAAACATTGATTTCATTATCTTTATGCGTTAAGGCCCTGAAATTGTTGAACTCGTAGAATGTTAGCAAGACGGACAATATGCTTGGGGCATCTCTTCCAGTTATGTGTTTCGTGTTCAGATACTGCCGAGGTAGGATTTACATTGTATACTTTCGGATCAATATAACATTTGCCACTGGCGCATAATGGTCGATGTAATCGACTAACGACTTTCCCCCAAATTTTAGGCACTAGTATGAATAGTACAAAGAAAAATTCCCAATTGCTTAAGTAGATCTGCATATATAACGCATTTTTGGCTGTTAGTTCAATTAAAAAGTTCCAACACTGTAACTCTTCAATATATCGAGATATATTTCATGGAATACTGGACTTATTAAAACATGTATGCATCTTGTCTTCATATTAAAAAAAGGTCGTGTAATGCTATAGACGTGGAGGCACATGGCCAAGGGATTAGTGCAGTGGAGTCGCAGTCGAGGGACCGCGGATTCGAATCTCAAACTGTGCGATGTGCGTGTTTATGAGCGAAACACCTAAGCTCCACGCGGCTCCAGCTGAAGGTGATGGCGAACTTCTGCTGACTCTTGCACTACAACTTTCTCTCAGTCTTTCCTCTTGCATCTAGCAGCTCACCTGTGACGGACCGGCGTCCAGTCCAGGGGAGAAACCTGTACTCCAATGAAACTGGGAAATAGGCCCTTATTAGCCAGGCGTGGCTCGAGAAGGAACAAACAGCAATACTATAGACACTGCCACCGCCGCCTCTAACTACTACTACTACTACTACTACTACTACTACTACTACTACTACTACTACTACTACTACTACTACTACTACTAGTGTTGCTGCTGCTACTGCATTCAGATTTTTAATAACATATATGACACGCAAATTGTAAACATTTTTCACTATATCATTATCCTTATACTTGCAAACTAGATAGAAAATTAGATGGGATTGTCACAACTGTAAGGCTTTTCCCAGTAACTTCTTAACAAAAAGTTAGCAGGAATATGCTGTCAGAATTAACAGAGACTCAGGAAGAGGGGGGAAAAGAAGAAGAGAAACAGAAAGGGAGAGAGAGAGAGAGAGAGAGAGAGAGAGAGAGAGAGAGAGAGAGAGAGAGAGAGAGAGAGAGCGAACGTTTTCGATGAAGAATTTTGAGACTTAGGGAGAATAGGTATTATTGAAACAGCAGCAAATACGAGTAACAGTTTGATCAAATAGAGAAGAAAGTATTAAAATTGTTGGTTTTGTTATGAGACTATCACAAGAAGGAGATTAAATAAACGGAATAGAAAAATGGAGGAAAATAGATATGCACACTTACATTTATTGGTGCGTATGTATATATATATAAATATATATATATATATATATATATGCATTTCCTTCTCTTTCTATGTATGCATGCATCTGCGTATGTACAGCAATCGCGGTTCACCTATCGCGGTTCCCCTATTGCACACTCAGTACATTACAGATGTTTCTGGCTAATGTATGTAAATTTATATCTCGAGTTTCTGCGGTCGATAGGTATTTATATCTCTTTTAGCTTTTTTAAATTATATCTGTTGTAAAGTAAGCATTTTTAGGCCTAAAAATTAATAAATTAATAAATAAAATACTACAGTACTACACTGTATAACACATTAATTAAAATATATTAAAAGAAAATACGTAGTGTAATGCAGATGAGTAAACAAAGAATTTCTCATACTGTATGGAAAACGTAACTCGAGAGGCGAGTGTGTGGTGTTTTGCAATTATAATAAAATATATATACACGAATTACAAATATATATATATATATATATATATATATATATATATATATATATATATATTATTATTATTATTATTATTGTTATTATTGAGTGAGACAGCATAAAAGTAACACTGGGGCAAATATATGAAGCTTCATATACTCATCACGACTACCCATCTGATAAGGGTACAGCAGGCACATGCATCACAACAAAATGTGTGTGACGTTGTTGTTGTTGTTGTTGTTGTCGTTGTTGTTGTTGTTGTAGTTGTTGTTGTCCTTCTTGTTCTTCTTCTTCTTCTTCTTCTTCTTCTTCTTCTTCTTCTTCTTCTTCTTCTTCTTCTTCTTCTTCTTCTTCTTCTTCTCTCCTCCTCCTCCTCCTCGTCATCGACGTCGACATACGAAGAAGACGTGTTTAATTCTAGCCAAGCAATGAAACAATATATTGCAAGACATCCACCGACATTTTCACTAAAACTTGTGAATCTGCAACAATTCCTGATATATTTGATTAGGTTCATCTTACGGTCTGTTCACTTCATTCACTGATATTTGTTCGCATATTGCCAATATTCATCGTGAATAGGAGACATTTTACAGGATTACAATTACCAATTTATTTAACTTTATGACGCTTCTAGTTACTGAACATTTTCATGTCAATTTATTAACCTTTTCACACTTGGGTTGCAATCGGGCAGCTTTTACTCTAGAAACACTACACATACATACATACATACATACATACATACATATACATACATATATATATATATATATATATATATATATATATATATATATATATATATATATATATATATATATATATATATATATATATATATATATATATATATACATGTGTGTGTGTGTATAATACTCGAGATTCCGTTTCATAACAGACCAATAACGATTGCTGGAAATTGGTTTGTGAAAATTCAATCTCTTTCACACAACGAATACAGTATCCGTCTCCTCATTAATAATGACAATTGAAAACTAGCTTCCTTCCTGGGTATTGAATTCACTTTTGATGTTATTCCATCTTTATGGTTTACTGAATTACTTTCCATTGTATAAGGTTTCATTCTGTTTCGAAAGTTACATTGAAATATAAATTTCATCTTACATTTTAATATAATCTTCTAATATAATTTCGAAAGGATGTGGTAGAATGAAGCCACTGTTGTAAAGGCATCGCTTTGCATTTAACCAAATTGTTTGGATCTCTTCAACCATTCTCTAGATCATACGTTGCACGTACGACTGAGAAACACGAAGATGTCTAGCACATCAACGAAGTAAATTAGATGCTTTCGAAAATGTAATAAACAGTGGAGTTTTTAGTGCCGCCGTTCCATACAATTACTTATATAAATCGACGATGCCAAGTTGATTGAAAACTTACTATAGGAACATCTAAATTCAAATATATTCAACTAATCATACTCAGGCTTATAATTCTGGTAATTGTAGCCAATACTGTTTTATCACAAAATCAACAAAGAATATCCTTCAATTTTAGGATATACAGCTAACTGTCAGAATGCATTTCAGCGGGGAGCTTTGTAACAAGACACTCACAAACGAAAGAAAATATTTTCATCAGTTTGGTTGTTGAGTTGTCTTAATAATTTCTTCACAAACAAATAACTATGACCTGTATGCAGATACTTTTCCTCAATTTCGATATGGTGTCAAAGAAAGCAATAGGAATTAGTGTTTCAGCTTTCGATAAATGGGAGATAGTTTGGTATTAATCGATTCTCAGCGTATGCTTAATCAATACCCCGCCATCTTCATCTGGGTCTGTATACATTCAGTGCAAATTGAAGGATTCACTGAATAAATCACAGTTAATACTGGGTGAAATTGTTATGAATATTTTATAGAAATGCGAAAATGTATTGAAGATAAAGTTGGCATTAATAAATAAATTGGGAAGCATCAATAATCAAATGGACAGAGATATAATTCTCTGGCGTCATGATAACTTAGTTCAGAATCTGTGAGAAACGAGAAGAGACACATGTTATGAAGGAATATTTTTATAGGATTCCACTTGGAAAGGAAATGGGGAAATTCCTGTTTCAAAAGATTTAGGAACTTAATTTGTCTTGCTTAATGGATAATGATTGCGGGTGGCTTATGGGTATTTTAATGCAAATACATCCTTAAACCAATAAATGGAACGTCACGTTCGTACGAGCCAACGATACAGAATCTAGGTGCTGGCTGTCCACCTACAAGAAATAGCAGTCACATATCCCTCAAATTATATCTTTCCGCCTTCAGCTATTTGCTTATAACAATATATAAACATCACTATCGTAGGAGTCAATTAGGTGCTTCTATGTGATATATTAACTTGTTAAAATAGGAGCCACGTCTTCCACATATCGTAACCTAGTATTTTTCATGGCAAAATGTTAGCAACAATGTACTCCCTGATATCCAAATGATGGAATGATCACAGTTCCGCAGCCTTCGGTCGTCAGTCTTCTCAATCTAGGCTTACCTAGTTTCAACAAAAACAACTTTAGCGCAATGTAGAACATCACTTAAACAGAAACTTAAACCAAGAAAACTTTCGTTTCATGATTTTCAAATATATAATATATTTCTCGAATGACCATAAGTGCAAGAGCATTTCCGATGTTTTCAAATCACTGCCTATTGTTGACCATAGAGGTGATGAAGCAAAGATAATCAATAGAATCACACATGGATAAACTCCTTCCTCTTATCCTCCCCTCATTCGTACAAGCCTCTCTCTCTCTCTCTCTCTCTCTCTCTCTCTCTCTCTATATATATATATATATATATATATATATATATATATATATATATATATATATATATAAATATGTATAAATCTCGAGGTATAAGAAGAGGTGAGTATGTATCTCCTTAACCATGTGGCTACCATAGGATTATGGCCTTTTGTTAGTATTCTTCAACTACTTGAACTGTCTTTCATTCAAGGTTACTCTGATAACCCTGTCGTTTTTGATGTCGATGTCTCATAATACTCATTTATATTGGTGTATTCTTGTGCACCTATATATGTTTGTGCGTCTCTGTGTGTGTGCTTCTGTATGTGTGTCTGTGTGTGACTGTGTATGTGTATCACCATTGCTTCAGTAAGTTGGCCATTGATATGGTTACTGGATATGTTACTGCGTTATTTGTCACATGACGTGTAAAAGCGGGTGACATCTTGTTCTGCACATTTTACTCCATTAAGTGGCTGTCAGGTCTCATCCAAATTATAAAAGAAAATGAGGTTCAGCAACTATATACAACCATATTCGAAGCAAAATTTCATTTATCTGATGTTAGGGCGGTTGGACGAACTATTAGGATGGGGGCAAGAATGAAATTTAAAGCCAAGAAATCTCGAAGTGTGGCATTCGTGAAAGGAGGCTAAAAGGAATTGAAGTTAAGGATAGGAGGCGAAGATATACCAACGGTGAAAGAACAGCCAGTAAAAAGTCTCGGCAGATGGTACCGGGATTTATTTACTGATACAAAGCAAAGCAAAGAAACACACTGAAATGTGTTTTAAGTGCGACTATCTGCTTTTTAATAAACATTAGTTTATATAGAACTATATTAGAAAATAAATTCTTCCTTTCTTCAGTAAAGTAGGGCTATTTCTAGCACTCAACAGCTCCCTTCTTGGTTTGATATCAGCTACGTTTTAGCTACGGTTTCTTATTGCTTTCATAACATTAAAATAGATTGATATAGTCAACGATTCAAAGCAGAATCTTTCTCAAGTCATAAACAGAAACTGACAGATTTTGATGTATCTAATCAATAGAGATACATTTATCACACTGAAAAATCTGTCTATATTGTTTATATTCTTTCGTGATATCTTTTATGTAAGATGGACCAGTATTTCGATAGATATTTTTCAACTCAACCTTAAATTTGAAACATATCCGTGTACAAAACATAACTATAAGCGACAACAGCAGTATTAATATGAAAAGGCAATCTTCATATCCAGCTTAACGTGGATGAACTGTTACAATCCCGAATATTTATTTATCCTATGTGGGCCTGTGATATGGACGCATGATGCATAAAAGCGCACATATTTATATCTTCCAATGATATAATTTTGTGTGCTTTTAAGCACCATGCTCCCATGTCAGCGTAAATAACGTGGATGCATTCTCACAATGTATCCATGTTAAGTTGGATATTAATAATGCTTTTTGTTGTCCTTACACGTTATAAATTGTGGATATTCTTGTTTAAAACTTTGCGAACCTGGCGGACAGCGCGGGGCCAAGTTCTGAATTTCCTAGTTTCATGCCCATAAATTCGATTACTGGACCACGTAACACGTTTGTGACCATGAAGATAACAGTTTGTACCAAAATGCTCCAATTTGAAATGTGTAGAAACCTAAAACAATTAACAAATGCATGATACGTGCTACGATGTTCGCCCCGTTTTCGAATGGCAGCCATAGATTTTAGTGGTACCCTGAATTTGTTAGACGTATGATCGAATGTTTTTCATCATTCAACGTCACATCTCTTTTTTCTTCCTGGACAACTGGACACACGACAATATCGCTCAATGTACATTCACAGTTTCTTCAATATAGAGATAGGTGTTTAGTTGACAAGATCGCTTTCCTAGAAACTGGTCTCGGGTTGAACTCCACTGTCTATATATGTGTGTGTCTTTGCTTGTTTGTGTATGCTTGTGTGTGTGTCTTTGCTTGTTTGTGTATGCTTGTGTGTGTGTGCTTTTGCGTGTGTGTTTGTGTTTGTGTGTGTTTGTATGTGTGTGTTTTATGTGCGTGTTTTTGTGTTTGTGTGCGTGCGTGTGTATGTGTGTCTGTGCGTGTATCTGTATATCTGTATTTGTTCTCCTCTAACCGCTTGACAACCGATTCTTTTTTCTTTATGTGCTCGTAACTTAGTGATTCCGCAGAAAAAGATGAATAAAATAAGTACCAGTCTTTAAAAACAGACAAGTTTGGTGGCCTGTTTATTAAACTGAAACCTTCAAAGCAGTGCCCCAGCATGTCCGCAGTCCGATGACTGAAACAAATAAATGTTAAAAGAGTGAGAAGAAATACCGCTAAGAATTTGGTCCGAAGTGCTGAAGATTTCGCCAGATGATCGCATTACTGCCATTTATAGACACAAGTCCTGAAATAGCGGGAGAAGTTGTCAGTTGTTTTCATCGTCCCCAGTAATCGACGGGTATTTATCTTACCAACCCTGAAATGATCAAAGGGAAAGCTGGCATTGGTAGAATCGGAATTCAGTGCTCAAAAGTACAAAGAAAATACTGGCAAACATAATCCTACCCGACGATATAGAAAGAACGTTACGCAGAAAATAGCAGAATCAGTGGGAATACCGGATCAAATGTCTTGCAATATTTCGAATTATATCATTTTGATGTTCTGATTTCAAATCTCACAGGGATCAAAACTTGATTTTCGTGTTGCGGTTTGGGTATCAATAAAATATGTACTCTCAATATTTAATAGTTTGTGTTTGCCCCATTCTTTTCCGCGGAAATTAATGGCTATGAGCCAATATCAGAAATAAACAATACTGAGATTGGCAGAAATATAGTATACATTTATTGAATGACAAAGATATTGATTCTCCATTTTTTTTTCTATAGATAAAAACCACTTCAAAACTCTAACTAGACTATCACAAGGCGCTCTAGTATTTTATCGACTACGATAGAACACTTTAAGGAACCAACTATACACACAAATACATACACACACACACAATCACATAGGCACAGACACACACACATATATAAATGCAAGCAAAACATTCACACGCATACATATACATGCGAGCATTAACAACTACGTCTACATATCTGTTTTGTATATAATAATCTTGTTTGCTGATCCATCACAGTGACCTAGTGACTCATGGCCTACTCAATAAAAGTGCTAAGAATAGTAAAATTATATGCATGAATGTGTATGTGGGTCTATAGACACTTACTCAAACATATATTGTCTACATACATATGCACACATGTACACTTATAAATAAAGTTTTTTTTTTCTGAAGATATTCAGTTTATACCCGTTGCCCTAGTGTGGAAGCCAGCTAAAAAGCGATGTTCCCCCAGTGGCAGCTACTCTTCCCGCTAACTTAGATGTATGCTACATAGAAATATGTGAATAATAGT
>NC_142935.1:64086898-64089398 GCF_046866305.1 Octopus bimaculoides
AAATAAGTCCTTGAGTCGATCTGTTCGACTAACAATGCATACACACACACACACACACACACACACACACACACACACACACACGCATAAATACGCACACACACATCTTGTTATTACACACACACTTGCAGACCCTCGCGCACGCACACATATTCACCTCCCTTTTTCACTCTCCTGTCTTAGAAAGAACTTTTCCTCCACCACTTCCTCTTCCAGTCCTTCCACAATGTAACCCCGTGGACATCGGTGCTGAATTTTTCTTCCTCCGTTTTCCCCTTCTTTGAACTTTCCTTGTTTCCGACGAAGGGCTCCGCCCGAAAGGTCATGCTCTCTCTCTTTCCTTTCCCGAGCGTCTAATAACACTATGCGTATCACGTCCTCACGTTGTTGTTTTTGTCATTGTTTTTTGTCTTTTTTTGAACTTATATATATATATATATATATATATATATATATATATATATATATTAACAATATATGAGTATATGCATATATATGTACATGTATGTACATACCTTCATCTACATGTACATATAGATACATAACCGGGTACATGACGTGTCAAAAGAACATAGACAAAATGATAAACAAGGTACAACAAACAAGCAAGCCACGTAGAAACATCTCCTTCATCAGCTGCCACCATTAAAACACCGGCGTTTCGAAGAATTAAGGCAGTACGCATCGTTGAAATGGTTCTTCCCACGAACACAAACTAAATTATTTTCGTGGAGGGTAGTGGCGGATGAAAAACAAGACAGGAAAACGAAACGGTGAATAAACAAACAAGTAAAAAGGCTGTACAGCCAGACGTGAAGTGTGTATGTATTGAACCCTGTGAAGCACGAACAGGAGGGGCAAAGAAGTTCGTGCGAGCTTGAGGAGTCCAAGAACGAAAAGAAATAACAGCCGGGCACACGTGACCAAGGCTGTGTAAAGCGAAAGAGTAGCAGAGGGAAAAAAGGGGTAGAAGTAGAATAAAAGTGAGCAACGGGAGGTAGAGAGAGAGAGAGAGAGAGAGAGAGAGAGATAGTAGTAGTAACGGTGAGAGGCGAAGGATGAGTAACAAGAAATAGAGAAAGAGAGAGAGAGAGGTAGTAGTGACAGGTAGAGGCGAAGAACAGTAGAGGGAAGAATGAGAGGGGGAGATATATAGAGATAGAGAGAGTCGCGTAAGAAAAATAGTTAAAACTTACTTATAAAGATTAACGCGTGCGTTCTGTCGTGATACAAACAATATATGAGTATATGCATATATATGTACATGTATGTATATACCTTCATCTACATGTACATATTGATATATAACTGGGTACATGACGTGGCAAAAGAACATGGATAAAATGATAAACAAGGTACAAGCAAACAAGGTACAACAAACAAATATATACATATGTGATGGTTTTTTAGGAAGCAGTGTCGATTTTTACAATTCTGTAAATAATAAAAATGATATATAAGCTTATGGCTTATATGTCATCACTGTGTCTAATATTCGGGCATATACGGCCTCGACAGAGAATAGTAGTGTTTCCCGTACGCATACATATACGGACACATACATATTTTCCCTGTATATATCATATATATCATCCGTGTATGTATTTTATCTTATCCTTACAGTTATTCCCCAATACTATAAAGTAGAATAGAAGTAGCATAATTAAATATGCGTACTTGAAAATACCTCAAGACTAAAATACTTAAACTTATATCAATAGTAAAATATACTAGAATAAATATACGTGATTTAACTGCGAACTCAATCGCTTCAGTACAAAAATTAGACCTGTACATGCATCAGTTTATACTGTTTGTATGTACAACTTTTCTGTACGTGTCTTTCTCAATAAGCTAACGTGATATGGCTCTGTGATGATTCATACATAATGGAAATATCGTAAATGTATTACTAAATTACTAGATTAAGATCCTCGATCATAAGCCTCTATATTAAGTCAGCCGGCAGTGTTTTTTTTCTTGCGTAAGATTATACTGGAGATCTCCAATTGCAACTTAAAAAACAACAGGCTTGCAAAATTATCGGTAATTACACGGAAATTTAAAAAAGAAACATTAAAAATATTGCCAAATACAAGCATCCCCATTCCTCCTCTGGTCGTGCTTGTGTTAAATTTATATTTATTTTAATATTAATATCTGTACTTCCTAATGTAGTTTACGTGTATGAACCAGCATATTTATTGCATATTTATTACTACACACACGTATATGGTTATATATAGAATATTATTTTGAATTATATGTATATATAAGTATATATATATATATATATATATATATATATATATATATATATATATATATATATATATATAAATATATATATATATATATACATACATATGTTATATATATACATACATATGTTATATGTATTATATAACATAACATAATATTATATATATATATATATATATATATATATATATATATATATACATACATATGTTATATGTATTATATAACATAACATAAT
>NC_142935.1:64096898-64104398 GCF_046866305.1 Octopus bimaculoides
AGCGAGAGAGAGAGAGAGAGAAAGAGAAAGAGAGAGTGAGAGAGAGAGAAAGAAAGAGAAAGAGAAAGAGAAAGAGAGAGAGAGAGAGAGATAGAGAGAGAGAGAGTTTAGCATGAGATGAGAGAGGGGGTGAATATTCTTCTCACTGGGAGAGAACCCTGGATTTATATTTCATTTTTTCTATGTGGAGAGTGCTTTTTCCTCTGAGTGAAAAGCGAGAACGAGCTTGTTTCCATATTTCCATATTAGATATTGTTATATTTCAGGATGGCCATTGTTTTTATTAGAGATTCCTGAGGAATTAGGTCATTATTTTAATCAGGTCATTCAACCACATAAATGCCACTCGCTTTAGATGTTGCATAAATAATTGCAAGCATAAAACTTGGGAAAAAAGAGCACTATCTAGAATTTAGCTTACTTAGTAATTTGCAAATGCAGACACTTGTCGATAATTTGACAGATGACATTGTCTTCTCTCTTTTAAAATGCTGTCTAATCAGCTTATGCATACACCTATGTTTAATATCGTGAACAGAGTTTTATCAATTGCATTATTGTTCTTGCGGTTGCGAAGATTGTATGCATCTAAGGATGGATTATTAAAAATGGACTGCCATTAATTGGATCACGTTTTAATATCTTATATTCTTCTTCTTCTTTATTTATTGTAGTCTTTACGTGCTTCGTATTTTGAAGCGTTTCTAATTCAGGTTGTTGATAATTCTCTCGTTAGATTTTATAAATTTTGTAAGTATTTATTGGTGACTTGTTGTTGATTATGATAATATAATTGTTGCTTAACCCTAAGTATATCTGTTTGTAATATCAGAGGCTATTTAGCTTTGTTAGATAAAACTATCATCGTTGAAACCGGCAGCGTTTAATTTGAAATCTCTTACAAAATGTTTGGCAAGGAAAATTCAATATTGATGAAGCTTATGACACCAATGGAATAAAATGAATAAATAAAAAATTATTGCTAACCTCCTTGCACATAGATAATTAAGGAGACTATTGCAACCGGTGTTTCTTCCGAGTTGTCTCTCATCAGATACAAAACAATCATCGCATTACTACCTATGAGAAAAGCTTGGCAACAATTCTTATTTAGTCAGATACTTATGATTAGACAGTAGAGACAGACAAATTAGTTATCATGCATTTGGCATAGGCTTGCTTAATTCTTTAAGCCTTATTTTATGCAAGGCATGTATGGATAATATAAGATAGATTTTAAATAGTTAGCCTGCATTTCATGACATTTCCACTGTTGAACGTAAATAAATGCAAACACATGTAAGTATATCTCTCTATACTCCTTGCAGACAGAGAATTATTGAAGATTCTCTTGAAGTTCTCACAGCTGATTCGCCACACATCTTAATAATCTATGTATGATGTGGAACGTATGAGTAATCGTTATTTAAATTAGGCACAAACTGGTAACTTGCCTGACCGACTTCATCACTTTACAAATTATGCATATTTGCATGTATGGCTTTCAATGACTGTGAATATTCAGTGAATATTTTAATGACGCTAAATAAAATTGTTACAAAAATATCCACAATGAAATTATAAACAATGAAATTATTCCCTTGGTTACACATATGTGATATGGAGACAGAAGACTTGCATGGATGGGTAACTGTCATTCTTTCAAAATCATGATTTTCCGGTAATATCGAAACATTCTTCCACCAACATGATTTTCCGGGCCCACAAATGTATGCTCAGAAACGTGATCGAACTTGAGCCATGGAATCGCTCTATAACCTATTAGAAAAATGCAGTCGCAAACGTCTTCGACTTCTCTATAGAGTAACTGTTATCGACAATGATAATTATTTTCCTTATGTCCCGCGTTTGATCAAATATATTTTATTACTTAATTGTTCCGGACATTGGATTGTAGTGATGCTGTGACACCACCTTCAATAGTTCAGCAGGACAAATAACTCCAATATTTATTTGTAAAATATCTGGAGATTATCCTATTAGTTTCTTTTACCGAACCGCTAATTTGGGTGGATGTAAATAAACCAAAACCGTTGGCTGTCATGCGGTTATGAGGATACGAACACAAAACCTCACACACACACACACACACACACACACACACACACACACGCATATATATATATATATATATATATATATATATATATATATATATATATATATATATACACGCGTATATGACGAGACCCCATAAGTTTTTGTCTACCAAATTCATTCACGAGATATTTACCAACCTATATATATATAGTACAAGCACTTGACCAAGATGCCGTGCGTTGAGACTGAACACTAAACCATAGATTGTTAATCGACCTTCTTAACCACGCAGCCATGCCAGCGCCTATTTCCCGAGTATGATCATATTCAGAAGCTTCATAACATGGCGAATTTTCTCGTAGTAGCTACATACATAAGCGAAATTCGAATGCTTTTAAATATATTCAGTATATTAAAACATGCACATGTGATAGATGTCGCTATGTTGCAGGAATTGCGGCATAAGGGAAAGACGAAACTGTGTTAGGAGACTATATAAACACAAATGTAAAAAAAAAAAAACAGGAATTTCTAGGATAGCAGATTTAATTTAAGATTAAATCTAATTTTCGATTTAAATTCCAAAAGTAATCGTAAAAAGTAAATAGAAAGTAAATAGACTCGAATAATTTACTATGACCTGTTTCTTGAATTCACGAGAATATTCATGGAAACTGTCTGAGGGAGACTGAAGAACTGCCAACCAGCTTGGCTTTACAATGAAATGAAAAAGTAAAGATGCAACTTGAAAACTACAGCAATGTGTTTAGCTTTAGCTGCTTCGCGAACGGGGAAACCACTCAGTGAAAAATGTAATTTAAAAGAACAATATAACCGCCTATATGCATATATATATGTATGTATATATATATATATATATATATATATATATATATATATATATATATATATATATATATATATATATATATATATATATATATGTATGTATGTGTGTATGTATAAATATATGTCTATGTATGAATATATACATATATATACATGTATGTGCATACGCATATGTATATGCATATGTATATACATACATATATGCATATATATATTATATATATGTATATATATATATATATATATATATATATATATATATATATATACATATAAATATATATATATATATATATATATATATATATATATATATATATATATATATATATATATATATATATATATATATGCATATATATAGAGAGGGCGAGATAGATAGATATATGTGTATGGGTGTACATATATATGTGTGTGTGCGTCTGTGAAAGTGAAGGATCGAAAGAAAGAGAGAAATGGGTAAGGAAAGAGTGAGAGAGAGAGAGAGAGATAGGGAGGGAGATAGGGAGAGTGATGTGTGTGGAACTATGTTCAGAGAGGTAAGATGAAGAAACTGGAATACCAGTTGCAACTGTACTACAATTTTTTTTCTAATGGATTAGCCTCATCAAATTGTCATGGTCCTTTCTTAGCGCTGCAGCCCCAAACGATGTACTGGCTGGACAGTATTCTAAATTATGGCCCAAGGTCAGTCTCTGGTCAAATGCAATCTACCTATAACCTTCTGCTATCTTTGTACTTCTATACCATAGTGTATTGAAAAATTCCTCGCTTTAAGGGTATTGCGGAAAACCTAGTAGGTGACCCAAATTTCCAAATTCGTTTACAGAGCTTTGATAAACTGAAGGACCGCTGCAATAAGTGTGTGAATGTGAGAGGGGAATATGTTGAATGAAATCGTATTTAACTGATCTTCTAGCATTTTCGTTTACCCAAAGCCAGGAATTTCTCAGCACTACCTCATTTAGTAAGGTCTGTCTTAAGACGAAGAACTCATAAGCCTTGAACTTAAAGTGATTCCTGAGATTAGGACACGTCCCACAAACTGGTACACCGTTCGGTCGCCAAATGAACTTCCCTGCTACTGCTGTGAATCCTTTTCAGCTGAGTAGATTTGAGCAACGTGAAATGATGTGTTTTGCTCAAGAATACAAATCACAATTTGGCTGGGGAATCTAAAACAACTTCTTATGATCGCGAGTTCAATGCCCACATACATATAGGCCACAAGACGTCACTCATCTATATAGTATTACATCATAAAATGTACCTACTTCATTTTTTTCATGTAGTAAATTGTTAATAGATAGATATTTAGTTCTTATATCTAGCATCACGAGCAACCATCTAGAGACTCTCGCATTGGTTTGTTCTATTCTGCGTCTGTGAGTCTGCAGCACAAGGAAAGTCTTTTATATTTTATTGGTTCTTTAACAATTATGAATATCACTCCGTCGTCTAGACAAAATGTAATTGCCTTTCCATTTAAATTGTATTTAACGCTATTTTCTCACACTCTCCACACATATGGACACCTTGTTTCCCCACCCTAATAATATTTTCATGCACATCAATGTTTCAAACAGACAAAAAAAATGTAAAACGGAAATAATTTTTTTTTATCACATAATAAGTACTTTGAACAAAGTCAATATCAGTTATTATTTAACTCGTAGACGATGGTAGACTGATAGCATAAACGACATTGTTCTAAACTAAATCTGTTACAAGAATTTCAATTTTTTTTTATTCAACATCTGTTGGTGTCAGCTTTGTCTTTTTTAACATTTTTTTCCAGCCAGATAATATCACTTTAGCTTAATCTCAAAATGTGCTATCATACGCTAAAGACGACATAAATAATTCATCTCTTACCGTTTTAACACCTATAACTGGTCCTTGGGTGACTTCTCTCAAGCCCGCATTTGCGCAAATGGTCGGAGATGCAGTGTGTATTTAAACTTCCCGTTTTGGTTTCGTGACGATTTACATTTCATGGATGATGGCTCAAGCTTTTGAACGTGTAACTCAGTCACAAGTACTACAAAGAGGTTTGCTTCAGAGGTATGTACTCAGCATAACATACTACGTGGAGGCGCAATGGCCCAGTGATTAGGGCAGCGGACTCGCTGTCGGAGGATCACGGTTTCGATTCCCAGACCGGGCATTGTGTGTGTTTATTGAGCGAAAACACCTAAAACTTCGCCAGGTCCCGGCAGCGGGTGGTAGCAACCCCTGCTGTACTGTTTCGTCCTAGCTTTCTCTCACTCTTTCTTCCTGTTTCTTGAGTAACGCTGCGATGGTCTGGCATCCCGCCTAGATGGGGGGAACTCCTACGTCAAAGAAACCGGGAAACCGAGTCCATGTACCTGGCTAGGTTTTAAGACGGTGCATAAATAAAAAAATAACAAACTACATTTCATGGTCATTAGATTTTTATTTCAATAAATTCTGAGCCAGTCCATTGTTCTCAAAACACAGGTTATTTAACCTAGTTTTAGATTCGCTTATGATGATCAGAGATTTAAGATTGCTATTGTAACTCCATGATTACTTTTTATCCTGTGCAGGCAACACTTACCAAATTTTCAGTCAATCTGTATTTTTTATCCGTAATTTTAAGCAGATGATATAAACATGTCGTATTTCGTATTATTAAAAGAAAGCTTCCATAATTTCACTACTTGCCTTTCCCAGCATATATAGTGAAAGCTTCTCCAGTATTTTGATGAGTGTGTTGATGAGGAGTCTATCTCACAGATGAATATGTTATAGATTTAATGACAACATCTTCCAACTGCTAATGGATGCATAAGAAATATATGCAAAATTCTACTCAACTGAAAGCATACAGGCTAAAGAAGAAACGACATATTTAATAATATGATGTTGGTCGTGCGTACGAACAATACAAAATGATTATAGCTTGAATCCTTTTGAATCAATATTGCTTTTTGCGGAGTTATAATGGGTTAATTCCGCCATGTTCTTTGAATGGAAACTTGTACGGTGCATGAGAATAAAGCAATAATCGCCGACATGGTAACAACATGACGCAAGCTTTGATGCAATCAACGTTCCAATGAGCACGCGCATTTACAAAACATCCTTGCTGTTTCTACCAGCTGATAAATTGCAAAATAAATTAATACTTCGGCCAGGAAACCCTGGGTAGCTGTGTTTTACAGGGGTTTTCCTGTGTGTGTTTTTGTTTTGTTAATATTATCTTTACTCACTTAAATGACTGAAAGCAATACTACTTGTTGAAAATCAAGCACACAGGATATGTTTTATTAGAAGCAATGGAGGCACACTCTTCACAATTCCAATAAGGATGAAACTGTGCCACCTAGTGTTCTAGCGTGGGGCCTTTATCTACCATGTCAGTATAAATAAATGTACTTTTGCGCAGCTATTTGTGGTTTAACTTTTATTTCTAACAATACATATGCTTGTAGTTAATGTATATAAATGCATGGTTACACATACATACATACATATATATATGTATGTATGTATGTGTATATATATATATATATATATATATATATATATATATATATATATATATATATATATATATATATATATATATATATATATATATATATATATATATATATATATATATATATATATATATATATATACATATATATATATATATACATATATATATGTATTCTATCTTTTGCCGAACCACTCAGTTACGGGGACGTAAACGCATCAATAGCGGTCGTCAAGTGAGTATGGGACATATTCCGACACAAAGACACAGACACGCACATATTCACGCAGTATATGTGTATGAAGAATCTCGTGGTTGAGAAGGAAGCTCTTCACCACATTGCTACGCCATCTATCTATCTATCTATCTATCTATCTATCTATCTATCTATCTATCTATCTGTCTATCTGTCTATCTATATTTCTATCTACTTATTTATCTACCTATCTATATGCATACATACAGATATATATTTTGGTGATAGCGTGGAAATGTATATTTTGTCTGTAACATTCCAAAGAAATTAAGTCTCCAATCAATTGTTACTTTCTCAAATTGTGAAAGAGATGAATGTCGAAAGAAAGTAAAAAACATAAAGTAATAAAACCTATTTAGTAGCATTCAATCGAATTATTTTGAGAGAAAAAAATGATTATTTTAATTTGATAATATTAAGAACGGCTTATGCAGTTCAGTTTTAGAAGTGATTGAAATTATTTTTGCAAATTTATTTTGTTTCCTAACAATAACTAGGTTATGCGTTGGTTCACTTTCTGGAAGTTAATAATTATTCAGTTACCGGTATAAGTGTAGTAATGAATATTCATTAACCGTGCTAATGAATTATTGTTATTACGATATCTTAGTATAAAATTTTGTAATCGCACGATAGTTAAACGAAACATTTTACAAAACTGAGCGTTAACCTTCTTTAACAAACGACATGTGTCGTTGAAATTTCTCGTTTGTAGATTAACTCTTCCTCTAAATGTTGCAGTCTCTCGGTAAGCATCTTCACGTTAACGTTAAGTTTATTTCGTACGACGAAAGAAATCTGGACCTCTAGCTTTCAATTGCAAACT
>NC_142935.1:64109398-64124398 GCF_046866305.1 Octopus bimaculoides
CAAAGACTGTGAGTACAGCTACTAACAGCCCTCTCACCACCACCAACACCAACAACAAAAACAAAACTGTAACCAAGGTTACAAAACCATGCGTGAAAACCGTCACAAATGTCTCTGACGTAAGCACCACTGCTGCTGACGCCATCATCACCACCACCAACGACAACAACAACAACAACAACAACAACAGCAACAACGACAACAACAACAACAACAGCAACAACAAGGAAGTAAAGTTATCGGCCGTCAGCAATGACACCATCACCTGTTCAACAAACTCTGCTGCCACTACCACCACCTTTGAACCAGGCAGTACATACACCAACATAAACAAAAATATCCAGAAGAACATGTCCGCCAGCACAACAAAAACAAATTTCGCAAATGCTTTAAAGGAAAAAAGAACAACAGTGACATTCACACAAAAACAAATAAAAGACACAAAATCCCTTCTTACGAAAGAAGGAGATGATGTCAGAATTAACATCCCAAAAGATATTATAGAAATGAAAAACAAAAAGTGCATCATTTATAAACTGGTAAACACAAAAACCAGACGTGTAGAAAATGTTAGCACAGATAAAATTGAAGTTTGTCTTAGAAAAATTTGGCCTTATCAGAATCATGTCACCTGGGGAAGGAAATTCGGAACGGTGCAAGTAAGGTTTCTGGATGAAAATTTAGCTAAACAATTTTCGACACTCTCTCTCCGCACAGATGACTTGGTAATGATACCGAGTTATCTAGGACAGAGAGTGACCAAAGTTATGATAAAAAATGTGCCATCGGAGGTGGACACCCAATGGCTGATATCGGCCGTGTGCCTGGAAATGGAGGAGGCAAATATTTTGGAGATTACGGTCGGAGAGGAAAAGAACTGGGGAGGGAAAAATCTGGAAATCCTTCTCCACATCACGGAGGAGGCTTCACAGAAAATTCCTCCAAACATTAGATTGGCAGAGGACCACAAGCTGTATGTGGTGGTAGAGGGCAGGCGACCTCGCTGTTACCTATGCAACAGCGAAGCACATCTGAAAAAGGACTGCCCTCTGGCCGCTAAACAAAAACAACAACAACAACAACAACAACAACAACAACAACAGAAGCAACTACCAAATACCCCCAACAGAAAAACCTTACTACCAACACCACCAGCAACGCAAAAAACAACAACAGAAATATCAGCAATAACCACAACAGAAAAGACAACAGAAACTGCAAAAACAGAAGAAAAAAAAGAAAATTCCAAGACTGCCTCTCCCTCCCCCATATCACATACACCACACATAAATAACAAGGAGCCAACATCAATAAAAACAGCAACACAAACATTCACAGAAACACACACAGACGCACAAAATTTGCCGTTACCTCTTTCTGACTCCTCAGATCTCCCATCATCCGATGAAGAGAGTGGGGAGGAGTGGAAAATAGCTACGAAAGGAAAGAGGAAGCGCAGTAAGAAGAAAACAAAACAAAATGCAAACACAAACAAAGCAGGGAGATTCACATCTCCCGAAAATACTACTAACACCAATAGTAATATAAAAAAAACAATGCTAACAGCAATAGACAGTACAAACACAGAGTTGATGAATTACATCAACTCTAAAACAAACATCACAAATAACTATATCAAAACCAACAACCACCCACGTACAACACCGCCAAAACACATTAAAATTATTCATGTAACACCAGCATTACACAACACAATAAAATCCCTCTACCCCAACTCGGTAGGGGGATTCCAGAAATATTTGTGCAAGAAATTGTACAATAGCCTCCTTGGTGAAAAATCCAAGGAGGAAACAAAACTTTCTAACGGCAAGTAACACTCTGTTCTTTTGTTTTGTGCTTTAAAGCACACGTATAAATAGAATCATGGTGAAGATTGGTTGTGTGAATGTGCGTGGCTTAGGGTCCCCTTGGAAACAAGGGTACCTCTTAAATGACATCAAGTCACACAATTTGGATATCATAGCCATTAGTGAGACCAGACTCCATGAACTGCGGGCCCTAAAGTCCATGTTTGGCGGACAGTTTAACATTTATTTTTCTCCCTGTCTGACGAGGATGGGCGGTAGTGGCACGGCGGTTCTTTTTCGCAAGAGTCTGGATCTCCAAGTAAAGACGATATTTACGGACCCGGAGGGTAGACTGGTTGTCCTAGATGTGGACGGCAGCGATGGAGGCGCTTTTCGGTTGCTGGCAGTTTATGTGCCTCCTTTAACAGGTCGGTCAGACTTCTTTCGACGTCTAGAAGTATTCCTGGGAACGTCTCGTCCCTTACTTTTAGTGGGGGATTGGAATGCTACCTTGGACACGCATCTAGACTACGTGGGGAGTGACAAAAGTAGAAGGGGATGCAAAGGCCTCATAGACCTGCTCAGACGCTTCCAGTTGTCTGACAGGTACCGACTCGACCACCCAAATGTGCCAACGTGGACTTGGAGCAACCGCATTGGGTCGTCGAGATCGTATCTAGATAGGATAGTGTGTAGGACAAGAGATAGAGATAGTTTAGGATGTCCACAGTTCCACATAGTCAGCTACACGGATCACAAACTTGTGACGTGTACGCTAGACTTAGATAAGGCACATAGGCAGGGTCCCGGTTACTGGAAACTAAACGCGTCTTTCCCGTCGAGACAGGTTTTCAGAGACCGGATTAGCACGTTAGTAAAGAGGGCTTTGACGGGAGCCATCGTCAACAACAAATGGTGGTTTGCCCTCAAGAGAGCAGTGAGGGCGGAAGCAATAAGGTATAGCAGGGCACTAGCTGTAGAGAGGAACAGAGAAGAGGGGGAGCTAGTGATAAAGTTAGAAGAGGCATTGCGAAGTGGCATCGCATCCGACGTTTTAGCGGCGAGGTTGGCCCTCGACCAACACTTCAATGCTAAACACGAAGGGTGTGCTGTCAGGGCAAGGATGCGTGCTCTGAGGAATGAAGGTGTTGGAGCCGCACGAGAGGCCCGGGTGGCGGAGGCGCAGCGGGGTAACAGAGCCACCATCCGGTCTCTGGTAGACGAACAGGGGCGCGAATTGCTCGAGCCGAGCAAGATGTGCGAGGCGTTTCAGCGGCATTTTGCCCGACTGTTCGGGAGGAGTGGCGAGCGAGAAGGCAGGGTGGACTTTAGTGCCTACCTGCACAGCTTGCCACGACTCTCGGCAAGAGAGGCGGAGTGCTGCGAAGGGGTCATCACGGCGGAGGAGGTGAGGGACGCGATGGCGGGTTGCTCGACGGACAAATCTCCGGGTTTGGATGGTCTGCCCTACTAGCTTTACAACTGTATGCCAGACTTGTTTGGAGAAGTCTTGGCGGTCGTGTACTGCAACTGGCAGCAGAACGGGAGCATTCCCGGTTTTGTGAGCCGAGGAGCGGTAACGCTGCTGAAGAAAGATCCAAACAAGGGGGACGCCATAGATAACTTTAGGCCCATCACTCTGCTCAATGCAGACATGAAAATTTTGGCCAAGGTGTTAGCCAAGCGGTTGGCGTTTGTCATCGAGAAACTGGTCGGCACGGAGCAGACGTGCGCCGTGCCGGGCCGGAGCATCCATGACAACCTCCATCTGATGCGCTACATCATAGAGAGGGTAGTTAAGGAACCTGGCATGGGTGGGGCCCTGATCAATTTGGATCAATCGAAAGCTTTCGATAGGGTAGACCATCGATACTTGGAGGCCGTCCTCGAAGCGGCCGGCTTCGGTCCCGTTTTCCGCGGCTGGATGGCTGCCTTGTACACAGGCATCCGTTCGGTTGTTCGCGTCAATGGACGTCTATCGGGACCCTTCGACATTGCACGTTCGGTTCGTCAGGGATGCCCCCTGTCGCCGCTCCTGTACGTATTGACTCTCGAGCCACTACTGCGGAAGCTGGCGACGCTGAGGGGCATCCCGCGAGAACTGGGGTGCGGGACGAGCGTGTCGGCATACGCGGACGACGTCACCGTCATAGCGTCTAGCCACGAGCACATCGAGCTTGTCGGCGAGACGCTGAAAGACTACGAAGCGGTGACGGGAGCGAAAATCAACCGGGATAAGTCGGTGGGTTTGCTGCTCGGCACCTGGAGAAGCAAGCCCATACCGTCCGGCAGCGCCTCAGTAGTGGGACGCTGGACGGACGGTCCGGTCAAGTTGCTCGGAGTCTGGTTCGGTCCGGACCTGCAAACGGAGAAGAACTGGGACGAGATAACGAGTAGGGTGGCCACTCTCTGCCGGCAATGGTCCGAGAGGAAGCTGTCCCTAAAAGGTCGGGCGGAGGTGGCGAACGCGTACATCGCGTCCGTCATCGAATACCGCCTGACCGTCGTGCCTTGTCCCGATCGCGCCATCACCGAAATGGAGCGCATCCTCTTCCGCTTTTTGTGGAAAGGAAGCGTTCCGATGGTGAGGCGATCCGTTTGTTGCCAACACCCGCTGAAAGGAGGGCTGGGCATGCCGTGGTTGATGATGCGCAGACATGCGCTGAGACTGCGACATCTCCGGCTCTACGTAGACGACGGTGAGCAGGTGTGGTCGCCGTTTGTGCGACGCGCTTTCCCGCAGCTCGTCTCCATGACCGAGCTGCAGTCGTGGATCAAAAAGAGGCCGAGGAATGGCGAATGGCACCGTGAGTGTCGCGTTGCTCTGCAACAACTTTGCCGTCCCGGGTCGACCTTGAGCGGCTGCATCACAACGAAGTCATTCTATAGGGGATTAGTGGAGGGCAGGTACGACGACGATCTCGGGGCGAACCTGGGCGTCGACGAGGAATACCTGACCCGCCTGTTCAGGACGACTTTCGGGCCGGGACCTATGGACAACTTCCAGAGATCCCTGGCCTGGCAGTGTTACCGAGAGGCGCTACCCGTTCGGGATAAGCTCTATAGACACGGCTCGCGAAATGTGGGGCCGACCTGCCCGAGATGCGGTCAGAGCGATGAAACCGTTCTGCACGCACTCGTGCGGTGTCCAACCATTTCGGGGCTGTGGGCTTATGTCGAACGACTGCTGTCGCGTGTGGGACGAGTCGGTTTATCAACCGAGTCTATCGTCAATATCGTCACGCCTCCTTCCTTTAAACGGGAAGGAAGAGCTGTATTTATCGTACTTGTGGCTATGGCCAAAGAATGCATCTGGTGGACGCGTCTGAAAGGATTAGAGACAAATACTTTCCTCTCTGGTCAATCTCTCATCAACTTTTTCAAGTATCACTTGAAAAGGAAGGTGAGAGTAGAGAGGCAAGTGTTGTCTAGCAAATGTTTCGAAAAAAGATGGATACATGTAGCAAGAATGGCACGTATAAATGACGAAGCCACCTTGACCATGATTCTATAAAACGTTTTAAAATTTTGTAAACAGAGAAATTTTATTTAACAAACTGTGACGCTAAAGACCGAGGTTACCGTGGTCTTTTCGTAGGTTTTTCTTTCCACGGATAACCTCCCCATTTAT
Organism: Octopus bimaculoides; assembly: GCF_046866305.1. Classification (NCBI taxonomy): domain Eukaryota; kingdom Metazoa; phylum Mollusca; class Cephalopoda; order Octopoda; family Octopodidae; genus Octopus; species Octopus bimaculoides. The sequence continues at coordinate 64,114,838 of NC_142935.1, forward strand.
TGGGAATTTTTTGTATTTTTCGTATTTTTTGTAAATACCCCAAACGTTTTGCGATGTTTTTTTTTTTTTTTTTTTTTTTTCATCGTTGTCCCCACTTTTGTTTTTTTTTCTGCTTTGTTTTCGACCCCCTCGAAAAGAAAAACTCTACATTTGTATTTTGTCCCCTCTGTGTTGAGCCCTGTGTGGCTAATAAAGAAACCTATCTGACGGACGTGCTGTCACATCGGCTGCAGAGGTAAACGTTTATTTGACCTTTTATTGTCCACGTTTTGTTAGAATTCTTTAATATTCTTGTTGCGAAGCACCTAGGCTTCATTTCTGTGTATTTTCAAAGGCAGGAATTGGCCCACAGGGGCAGTTTCGGCCGTAGCAAAATACAAAAATTTCCTTCTCGACATTTAAAAAATGTCGAGAAACATAATTTTGGAACGCTTGTCATGTTCTTGTGATGAGCATTTCCCGAGGCTTCAGATGCCAGAAGAGAAAAAAGAACAGAGTAGCGCGTGCTCACACAGTGACAGGAATGCAGTTGCTGTAAACGTCACAAAGACGGCGATTACAGCTACTAACAGCCCTCTCACCACCACCACCACCACCACTACCAACAACAACAACAACAACAACAACATAAACCAAAATATTCAAAAGAACATGTCCGCCAGCACAATAAAAACAAATTTAGCAGATGCTATAAAGGAAAAAAAAACAATAGTGACATTCACACAAGAACAAATTAAAGACACAAAATCCCTTCTTACGAAAGAAGGCGATGATGTTAAAATAAACATTCCAAAAGAAATTATAGAAAAAAAAATGCATCATTTATAAACTGGTAAACACAAAAACCAGACGTGTAGAAAATTTTAGCACAGATAAGATCGACATATGTCTTAAACCTGTATGGGCTCATCAAGAGCATGTCACGTGGGGAAGAAAATTTGGAACGGTACAGGTGAGATTCTTAAATGAAAATTTAGCGAAGCAATTTTCGACACTCTCTCTCCGCACAGATAACTTGGTGATGATACCGAGTTATCTTGAACAGAGAGTGACCAAAGTAATTATAAAAAATGTGCCATCAGAAGTGGACACCCAATGGCTAATATCGGCCGTATCCCTCGAAATGGAGGAGGCAAATATTTTGGAGATTACGGTCGTAGAGGAAAAGAACTGGGGAGGGAAAAATCTGGAAATCCTTCTCCACATCACGGAGGAGGCTTCACAGAAAATTCCTCCAAACATTAGACTGGCAGAGGACCACAAGCTGAAGAGAGTGGGGAGGAGTGGAAAATAGCTACGAAAGGAAAGAGGAAGCGCAGTAAGAAGAAAACAAAACAAAATGCAAACACAAACAAAGCAGGGAGATTCACATATCCCGAAAATACACCTAACACCAATAGTAATATGCAAAAAAACAATGCTAACCGCAATAGACAGTACAAACACAGAGTTAATGAATTACATCAACTCTAAAACAAACATCACAAATAACGACATCAAAACAAACAACCACCCACACACAACACCGCCAAAACACGTTAAAATTTACCATGAATCACCAGCATTGCACCACAAAATAAAATCCTCTACCCCAACTCGGTAGGGGGATGTCAGAAATATTTGTGCAAGAAAGTGTACAATAGCCTCCTTGGTGAAAAAATCCAAGGAGGAAACAAAACTTGCAAACAGTAAGTAGCTCTTTTTTCCTTTCCTTTTGTGCTTTAAAGCACCCGTATAAATAGAATCATGGTGAAGATTGGTTGTGTAAATGTGCGTGGCTTGGGGTCCCCTTGGAAACAAGGGTACCTCTTAAATGACATCAAGTCACACAATTTGGATATCATAACCATTAGTGAGACCAGACTCCATGACCCGTGGGCCCTAAAGTCCATGTTTGGCGGACAGTTTAACATTTAGTTTTCTCCCTGTCTGCCGAGGATGGGCGGTAGTGGCACGGTGGTTCTTTTTCGCAAGAGTCTGGATCTCCAAGTAAAGACGACATTTACGGACCCGGAGGGTAGACTGGTTGTTCTAGATGTGGACGGCAGCGATGGAGGCGCTTTTCGGCTGCTGGCAGTTTATGTGCCTCCTTTAACAGGTCGGTCGGACTTCTTTCGACGTCTAGAAGTATTCCTGAGAACGTCTCGTGCCTTACTTTTAGTGGGGGATTGGAATGCTACCTTGGACACGCATCTAGACTACGTGGCGAGTGACAAAACTAGAAGGGGATGCAAAGGCCTCAGACACCTGCTCAGACGCTTCCTGTTGTCTGACAGGTACCGACACGACCACCCAAATGTGCCAACGTGGACTTGGAGCAACCGCATTGGGTCGTCGAGATCGTATCTAGATAGGATAGTGTGTCGGACAAGAGATAGAGATAGTTTAGGATTCCACAGTTCCACATCGTCAGCTCCACGGATCACAAACCTGTGACGTGTACGCTAGACTTAGATAAGGCACATAGGCAGGGTCCCGGTTACTGGAAACTAAACGCGTCTTTCCCGTCAAGACAGGATTTCAGAGACCGGATTAGCACGTTAGTAAAGAGGGCTTTGACGGGAGCCATCGTCAACAACAAATGGTGGTTTGCCCTCAAGAGAGCAGTGAGGGCGGAAGCAATAAGGTATAGCAGGGCACTAGCTGTAGAGAGGAACAGAGTAGAGGGGGAGCTAGTGATAAATTTAGAAGAGGCATTGCGAAGTGGCATCGCATCCGACGTTTTAGCGGTGAGGTTGGCCCTCGACCAACACTTCAATGCTAAACACGAAGGGTGTGCTGTCAGAGCAAGGATGCGTGCTCTGAGGAATGAAGGTGTTGGGGCCGCACGAGAGGCCCGGGTGGCGGAGGCGCAGCGAGGTAACAGAGCCGCCAACCGGTCTCTGGTAGACGAACAGGGGTGCGAATTGCTCGAGCCGAGCAAGATGTGCGAGGCGTTTCATCGGCATTTTGCCCGACTGTTCGGGAGGAGTGGCGAGCGAGAAGGCAGGGTGGACTTTAGTGCCTACCTGCACAGCTTGCCACGACTCTCGGCAAGAGAGGCGGAGTGCTGCGAAGGGGGTCATCACGGCGGAGGAGGTGAGGGACACGATGGTGGGTTGCTTGACGGACAAATCTCCGGGTTTGGATGGTCTGCCCTACGAGCTTTACAACTGTATGCCAGACTTGTTTGGAGACGTCTTGGCGGCCGTGTACTGCAACTGGCAGCAGAACGGGAGCATTCCCGGTTTTGTGAGCCGAGGAGCGGTAACGCTGCTGAAGAAAGATCCAAACAAGGGGGACGCCATAGATAACTTTAGGCCCATCACTCTGCTCAATGCAGACTTGAGAATTTTGGCCAAGGTGTTAGCCAACTGGTTGGCGCTTGTCATCGAGAAACTGGTCGGCACGGTGCAGACATGCGCCGTGCCGGGCCGGAGCATCCATGACAACCTCCATCTGATGCGCTACATCATAGAGAGGGTAGTTAAGGAACCTGGCATGGGTGGGGCCCTGATGAATTTGGATCAATGGAAAGCTTTCGATAGGGTAGACCATCGATACTTGGAGGCCGTCTCCGAAGCGGCCGGCTTCGGTCCCCTTTTCCGCGGCTGGATGGCTGCCTTGTACACAGGCATTCGTTCGGTTGTTCGCGTCAATGGACGTCTATCGGGACCCTTCGACATTGCACGTTCGGTCCGTCAGGGATGCCCCTTGTCCTGCCTTGTCCCGATCGTTGTTGGGCATGCCGTGGTTGATGATGCGCATGTCTGCGGTGAGACTGCTAGATCTCAGGCTCTACGTAGACGTCGGTGAGCAGGTGTGGTCACCGTTTGTGCGACGCGCCTTCCCGCAGCTCGTCTCCATGACCGAGCTGCAGTCGTGGATCAAAAAGAGGCCGAGGAATGGCGAATGGCACCGTGAGTGTCGCGTTGCTCTGCAACAACTTTGCCGTCTCGGGTCGACCTTGAGCGGCTGCATCACAACGAAGTCATTCTATAGGGGATTAGTGGAGGGCAGGTACGACGACGATCTCGGGGCGAATCTAGGCGTCGACGAGGAATACCTGACCCGCCTGTTCAGGACGACTTTCGGGCCGGGACCTATGGACAACATCTAGAGATCCCTGGCCTGGCAGTGCTACCGAGAAGCGCTACCCGTTCGGGATAAGCTCTATAGACACGGCTCGCGAAATGCGGGGCCGACCTGCCCGAGATGCGGTCAGAGCGAGGAAACCATTCTGCACGCACCCGTGCAGTGTCCAACCATTTCGGAGCTGTGGGCTTATGTCGAACGACTGCTGTCACGTGTGGGACGAGTCGGTTTATCAACCGAGTCTATCGTCATTATCGTCACGCCTCCTTCCTTTAAACGGGAAGGAAGAGCTGTATTTATCGTACTTTTGGCTATGGCGAAAGAATGCATCTGGTGGACGCGTCTGAAAGGATTAGAGACAAATACTTTCCTCTCTGGTCAATCTCTCATCAACTTTTCAAGTATCACTTCAAAAGGAAGGTGAGAGTAGAGAGGCAAGTGTTGTCTAGCAAATGTTTCGAAAAAAGATGGATACATGTAGCAAGAATGGCACGTATGACCGACGAAGCCACCTTGACCATGATTCTATAAAACGTTTAAAATTTTCTAAACAGAGAGTTACTTAAGTTTCTTGCATAAATAAAAGGAATTTTATTTAACAAATTGTGACACTAAGGACCGCGGTTACCGTGGTCTTTTCCGTAGGTTTTTCTTTCCACGGATAACCTCCCCATTTATTGGAAATTTTTTGTAATATTTTCATTTTTTTTCTTGTACATACCTCAGACGTTTTCTCGATGCCTTTTCATCGTTATCCCCATTTTATTTTTTTAATTTATTTTCGTCCCCATCGAAAAGAAATACTCTACATTTGTATTTTGTCCCCTCTATGTTGAGCCATGTGCGGCTAGTAAAGAAACATATCTATCTATCTATCTATCTATCTATCTATCTATCTATCTATCTATCTATCTATCTATCTATCCCATTTATATATATATATATCCCGTTTATATAGATAGATAGCTATATCAACGAGAGAAAATCTTCTGCGGCACAGCAAGTCACAGAAGAAAATTCTCCGCTTAGACATGTGTGAAAACACAGGATATACTTTAAATGTTTCAGTCGGCCACAGAAAGCTAAACTTTCTCTGTCGTTTCTATTTGTCAGCTTAGAAAACCAAATGTCTCTCTCATAGCGCGGTAAGCAAAGATGTTTTTTTTATTAAACAACATACGAAATATATGCTTATGTGCTTAAAGCCTGGTCTGAGAAGAACTACAATTACAATGCCGTAACAGGCCGCGTTGAATGACATATTTCAATAAACTAATATTAAGCATGTACAACTGCAAAAGGACACGAGACGGCCTTCCGCTGTGTATCTAGTCTCCTGTGAATATTCTCGTCTCAGATATGAGCCAAAACACGAGATAAGCTGTCAAAGGAATTCTTAGGTTGTAGGGCGCATGTATTTAGGTATTATTTTACTCCGTCATCTATGAGAAGTAAAACTGACACACAACCCAGTGGTCCAAGAGTGTCGTTCACAGGCCATCTTGTATTATTTACACACTAGAAAGGGAACAATTTTCTCTTGGGACAAGATCCCTATCGGTCACTTTTTTAACGTCTCAGAACACAGAAACGTGTTTTATATGGATATTACACAATTAGAGAAATATATTTCATATAACATTCCTCTGCGTGTCATAATGTACACACACGCGCACACACACACACACACACACACACACACACACACACACACACACACACACACACACACACACACACACACACTCATACACTCTTACATACATGTATACATGTATATAGATACGAATGAGAGACGGGCGTCTTTTAGTTTCCGCTACCAAATCTATTCACAAAGCTTTGGTAGGCCCGAGGGCATATAGATGATACTCTATCAAGGCACTATCACGCAGTGGGACTGAACACGGAACCACGTGGAATGTAAGCTTCTTATCACACAGCTAAGCCTATTTCTATCTATCTATCTATCTATCTATCTATCTATCTATCTATCTATCTGTCTCTTTATATATGTATATATATAGTAACTAGAAGGCAGGAAATGAAATATACAAGAATTTATCTTAATGACGACAATTGTTTCGACACATCTAGCAACGATCCCTCACAAGTGAGATACTTGGCAACTGGTTCAGGTGCATCCAGAGGTGCAGATATATCCCGTCGCGTCATAAATAGATATAAATCATTGAAATATCAGTTACGCAATATATCTTCTTATTTCGTCGAAAAAAAAAGCAGCCAAACACGGGATATATCTTCATGTATAGATAAGATCGAAAATAAAATAATAGATGGTAAGAAGAAATGAACACGCAGGGCAGTCTGAAACATATTGAAAATAACCGTTAACGATATGGATGTACAAACGCCCTGACGCAAGCTGCATGACACATTTACACACGCTCGTAGAAGTATCCAGGAAAATGTAAGCTTACCCCACACATGTGGTTTGGTACATACACGTTCACATAGCGAGTCAAATAGCTACTTTATAAGAATTGGGAAGTTAAAGCTTGAGCTAATTCATTCATAGCTTAAAGTAAATTATGTGAAAAGTTTCAGAAATTCATTCCAACCTCATTGTGAAAAAGTAGATTTATATGGCCGGTATTACAGACTTTAACAGACTATATATATATATATATACACACACCAACATACACATACACATATATATGTAGTTGGTATTATGCAAAAGTGTCGTAAGTCCAAAACGTTGCTTCTTTCAGAAAACGGATAAATAGTTCCACCGTAGTACAAAACAGTTGTATTAATCTTTGGCATATTTTGATAACTTAGCATCTGAAGCAGCTGGAGATACGATAATTTTATCAAAAGAACCGGCCATTGCAATTAAAAATGAACATTGAAACCAATAAACCCATTTGACCAAGTTTGGACATACAAATATTTAATATAGGTGCAACGATATATATACATATAATATAATATACATATATATATTTATATTTATATTATATATATATATATATATATATATATATATATATATATATATATATATATATATATATATATATATATATATATATATATATATATATATATATATATATATATATAATTTATATTATATTATATTATATATATATATATATATATATATATATATATATATTATTATAAGATCTGGTAATTAGTCATATATTAATATATTAATTAATATCGATTAATTATCAGGGGGCCAGCACATTTAAAGAATCAAAGAGATTCAGAAATATTATCTGCAATCTCAGGGGATTAAGGTACATTTTAAAAATAACGTCGACCACTAACGTGGACAATTAATGCGCTAGAAATAGATCACATTTTGTGTCTATTAAGACCTAAAAAGTTCTCAACATATATATATATATATTGTGGCACTCCGTCGGTTTCGTCGGTAACGATTCTATCAACGGAACACAGCCTGCTCGTGAAATTAACGTGCAGTGGCTGAGCACTCCACAGACACGTGTACAATTAACATAGTTCTCGGACAGTTTCAGCGTAACACAGACTGTGACAAGGCTGACCCTTTAAAATGCAGGTACAGCAGAGACAAGAAGAAAGAGTGAAAGTTGTGGTGAAAAAATACAGCAGGGTTCACCACCAACCCCTGCCTCGTGGATATGTAGGAATTTTTCGCTCAATATATATACTTCTATAAGAATGCGTGCAATTTCAATACGATATACTGTATGCGTATAGTGTGTGTGTGTGTGTGTGTGTGTGTGTTTGTATGTGTGTTGTGATATGATTATGCGCGTATATATTTGCATAGCATAGAGTTGTGTATGCATGTGTTTCGGCTATTCTGTGTATATATATATATATATGTATATATATATATATGTATATATATATATATATATATATATATATATATATATATATATATATATATATATATATATATATATATATATATATATATATATATATATATATATATATATATATATATATATATATATGTACCGGCCATATAAATCTACTTTTTCACAATGAGGTTGGAATGAATTTCTGAAACTTTTCACATAATTTACTTTAAGCTATGAATGAATATATATATATATATATATATATATATATATATAAAATACACACACACACACACACACACACATATATATATATATATAGGGACAAGATTGGCAGTGTGGTAAGAAGATTGCCTGCCAAACACATCGTTCCGGGTTCAGTCGCACTTCGTGACATCTTCGGCAAGTAACTTCTGCTGTAGCATCGGGCAAACCAAGGCCTTGTGAGAGGATTTGATAGACCGAAACTGAAAAGCAGCCCGACGTTTATGCATATATGTATAGATTTGTGAGTGTGCGTGTGTGTGTGTGTGTGTGTGTGTGTGTGTGTGTGTGTGTGTGTGTGTGTGTGTGTGTGTGTGTTTGTATACTTGTGTTTGTCCTCGCCGATATAGGTGTGTTTATGTTTCTTTAACTTAGTGGTTCCTCAAAAGAGACCAATATAATAATACTATACTTACAAAGAATAAGTCCTGTAGTTGATCCCTTCGACTAAAACCCTGTAAGGTGCTGCTACAGCACTGTCACTGTCAAAATGTCTGAAACAAGTAAAATAATAAAAGAAAATTATATCTACATATATATTCTCACACACAGCACGACAATAACAAAACATAATGACTGCTCTACGCATAAACACACATGTAAATTCACAGTCAGTACTACACACATAGAGTATGACATCATAGAAAAAGAAATATGTACAAATAGAGCTCTCTTCATGCTTATCACCTCACAAATACACAGAATAGCCGAAACACATGCATACACAACTCTATGCTATGCAAATATATACGCGCATAATCATATCACAACACACATACAAACACACACACACACACACACACACACACTATACGCATACAGTATATCGTATTGAAATTGCACGCATTCTTATAGAAGTATATTTGATATCAGCCATACTAGATACATACTCAGACATCACTAACAACTACATACACACGTACATATATCATTACAATAACGTGCATTCACTTATCACCAGAATAATCACATTCACATATCCTTTTTTGCTCTAGGCACAAGGCCCGAAATTTTCGGGGAGGGGGCCAGTCGATTAGATCGATCTTAGTACGCAACTGGTCCTTAATTTATCGGCCCCGAAAGGATGAAATGCAAAGTCGACCACGGTGGAATTTGAACTCAGAACGAAGCGGCAGACGAATTACCGCTAAGCATTTCGTCTGGGGTGCTAACGATTCTGCCAGTTCGCCGCCTTAATACCATAAATATATCCTTTTCTACTCTAGGCACAAGTACGGAAACTTTTGGGGAGGGAGCCAATCGATTAGATCGCGTACATACATCAAGCCAGTGAAGCACTTCCGCAGAGTAAAAAATCATCGCAACCGTATACTCACAGCATAGAGAACCGCCTCTACAAATACTCGCATACGTATCCACATACATCACCACTATC
>NC_142935.1:64126898-64146898 GCF_046866305.1 Octopus bimaculoides
CAACAACAATAACAATAATAACAATAATAATAACAAATAAATAGACCTATGTACATTTCGATAGAACATCCATAATGATTAATACATATCATAAAATATTATAAAATATAGGATACTCCATCTCCTCAGGGTCCCATTATTATTGCTATCACCACCGTCATTATTATTAGCAATACACATAAAAAAAAAAACAGAAACCATTCAAATCTAATTTTCATAGTTGACCCATGAAAATATACAAAACAGGATGAAAAAATAATAGATGGCACACAACTTTCCATCCCAAATGTGCAATGAACGAGCAAACGGTAAATTTCCTCAAATCTAAACCTAAAATTTTATATTATAATTTTATTTACTATATATATTTATATCTATATATATATATATATATATATATATATATATATATATATATATATATATATATATATATATATATAAACCACAGATCAAACCACAGCACCTCTTAAATACAATAACTAGGTTCATATACACATAAATAGACACGCCTTTTATATACGCCAACATTAAATTCCTAAATTCCACACATGCTGAAGGAGACAAAAGTTGCAGTTCCAGTTGGTCGCACAATCGGCTAAATATGCCGTCATATCTATTGTTATTTACATATATTTACATATTATTTACGTTTACTCCCGATATGACTTACACGACAGACAATTATCTCCAGTAATGTGGCCTGCCTTTTCAATTTTTCTGTTGGTAGACACTTGGTTTTTTTAGCTCTCTTCCAGTATCCCACCTACCGGGCCATATATATCCACGAGTAATGAGCTTCTTCTCTCAGGTCTTCTAAGTTTTGAATAGTCATCGATGTATCTGTAACCTTACCTTTTTAAAGGTTTTGATATTTAGCACACATATTTTGCACATTTTGACCGCTCAGAACTGGTGGTCCACGTTAGTCTCACCTTTATCAACATAAGAATCTCCACATGGACTTGTGCTCTGCTTGCATAGCGCTCAATGTTACTGAGGCACACAAAACATCACATCACCTCAAGGGCTGGACCTAATGACAGATGTCAGAATGTAGTCAAAAATAAAATTCGTAAATATAGGCGCAGGAGTGGCTATGTGGTTAGAAGCTTGCTTCCCAACTACGTGGTTTCGGGTTCTGTTTGGTGAGTGCTTTATACTATAGCAAAGAGAACAAGGTTTACATTGCTTTACGCTTTTAATTTATCTCAAAATAAGTACATGCTTCCGGATCCTTTGGTTTCATTCTCCTTACTGAAATTGATACTATCGAGTAACTGAACGTCGCTAACCATAAGTCTTCTTTATTGGGGATATCGAGTGCAAGACAGCAACGACATGATTATCACCACGACCATCACAAATGAAATCAACAAAAATCATGAACGACAAACAAGAACACAAATAACAAGCACAACAACAACAACAACAACAGTTCAGTTTGATAGTTCCAATCCGATTCTCTGATTCATGTGACAATCTTATACAAAGTTATAACAACTTTATCAGAAAGGGGGAAAAATAATATACATCTCTCTCTCTATATATATACATATAAAAAATAATAATCAACAACTGTGTTTGTAGAAAGTGCACTACATCAAATAAATGAATTCATATATAAATATTAAGATAAACAAATTTGAATTTGTTTGATTCAGAAATATTTCATAAGTTAATCTTTATTAATGAATAACTTTCGTTTCCTGTCTTGAAGGGAAAGAAATCATTCGAGACAAATTAATTCAAAAGATGCGCTTTCTTTTATTTTTGGTCTGTTGATATTTCCTATACTTAGTGATTAAGAAAAACTGAGATTGTCTAAAATATTATTATTATTATTATTATTATTATTATTATTATTATTATTATTATTGTTGTTGTTGTTGTTGTTGTTATTATTATTATTATGAACTTCATCTTCGACGTCGTCGTCGTCGTCGTCATCATCCTCCCCCTCATCATCAGTCAAGCGTCGAGTCGGCTGAATCGCTGGAGCGTTGGCAAAATCAATTTACAGTATTTGTTCCGTCTCTTTACATTCTGCGTTCAATATCGTCAAGGTCAAATTTGCATTTAATCATTTCGGGGGCTTTGGCACAAAACATCAATCATATTCTGAGTGCGAGGATATCGACTAATACCGTTTCCTCCGCCACTTAAAATTGTTGGCTTCGTTTCTAACTTAGAAACACTTATATTTATATGCTACAGAGGATTTTCCGAGATTGTGGAGGTAACTTCGGACTACAGAATCTGAATGACAATAAAGGATGTACCGTTAGTCTAGTGGCCTTCTATGTACGCATTGGAATAAAACATGTAGATGTTTTTAGATATCTAGAAACCTTCCTAGAACATCCTGGATAGTGTACAAGTGGAGGAATGAAATTGTATTATAGACACATTTTGGAATTTTTTAGAGTTAAATACGGAAAAAGGGAAAGCAAAAGCCTCAAGAATTTGCTTAGACCTTTCCAAATATCTGATAGGTATCGAGTGTACCAGTGTCGATTTGGAGCAACCAGAATGGGTCACCAAGAATGTACCCAAATACAGTATTTGTTAGTTTAACAGATAGAGGTAACGTAAAGTTTCCACGTGTTAAAATTGTTGCATGCACAAACCACAAGTTTGTGATCTGCGCAGTTGACTTACATAAAACTCTCTGACGGAAACCTGACTATGGAGAGGTGAACGCGTCTTTTCCGAAGAGCAAAGATTGTTGAATCCGGATTAAGGAGCTTGTCAATTGGTATTTGGCTTCAACAACCGTCAATAAAAGTGGTGGAGCTCAAAGGAAAGGGAAAATACATGTGGGTTGTGTTAACACTGTTGAAGAAAACACCAATTCACGCTCTTAACCCTGCTGAATGATGAGTTCAAGACTTAGTTCAGGTCTTAGCTGGCCTTTGCAACTGGTGGTTTCATCGGGGAAGTACAAACGTGTGCGAATTCGAATAGATGAATCTACGATAATCTCCAATTCATGCGTAAATCATATAGGGAATGGGTAACAACCCTCGTTTCTGATTAATTTTGATCAGCCTAAAACTATGAGTGGGCTTGGTCAGCGCTACTGGACAGCAGTCCTAAATGCAGTCGGTTTCGGACCGTTTTAAAGCGCAGAAATGACTGGTACCTGTTAGTGAAATTCAACTGCAAGCTCCCGGAATCTTTTCATAGTCGGTCGATCAGGCGTGTCCTCTTTCATCACTTCCACCGTATTGGCTCTCAATTCATTTGCTGTGGAATAGAAAACTCTTGAGTGACATATCTTTCTAGTTCGGGATTCTGCTGCTGCTGCTGCTGTGGCTACTACTACTACTACTACTACTACTACTACTACTACTACTACTACTACTACTACTACAAAAGATGAAAGAAAAAGCCGACCGCGGCGGAATTTGAACTCAGAACGTAACGGCAGACGAAATACCGCGAAGCATTTCGCCCGGCGTGCTAACGTTTCTGCCATCTCACCGCCTTAATTATTAATAATAACATTGGTATTCTGCAAAGTTCATTAATATCAGTAATATTTCCATTACTTGTCATTTTGTTATTGGTGTTATTATTAATGTTTCTGTTGTTTTATTATTAATGTTTTGTTGTTGCTGTTGTTTGGTCTCTGAATTATGATTTCTTCCATTAATATTCACTTTTAATCGAGTGGGTATATCATATTTCAATTAAAATGTAAAACTTGCTGGAGACGTTTCATTTGCTTTGAGAATTTGATCCAAAGTCTTATACTCTACAAATACAGAAACTTAACGAATTATGCTTGACGTTAAACACGCTATTAGCAAACATTACAATTTAGATGACGCCATATAGCGACCATATATCACTCATCGTATTAATTAAAGTCAAATGTGTTATTATTTTATTAATTTATCTTCTGATTCTGATATGTCGGTTGAACATCAAACGAATTCAATGGTAATGTTTCAAGTACACATTACAGAATGATTTCACTGACAATGGAGTTGGTTATTATTTACACCGTGGACTGAATTCTTTCTAATTTAGTTTGTTGTCTCATCTACGATTTTAAAGTGAAGCTGCGTTTCGTTTAACATTCTCTACGATGTAGTTTAGGTTGCTAGACAGATTTATAAGAAATTACCATCAATATTTTCAATGTGGAAGACATAGATGTGAAATCATTTCGTTCAGATACAAAACTCATCAGCTTTTCTAGCTATTTAGTAAACACTTTTCTAGAATTAAGTACAATTGCAAGGTTCAACACGGTTCGGACCTGCTCTTGCCCTCGCCTTCTTCACTATACAGAGACACATAGACACGCAGACATACAGACACATACACAAACATATATGTATATATATATATATATATATATATATATATATATATATATATATATATATACACACATACAGAATTGGTCTATCCTTGGGCAGGTCTTGTGCATTTGAAGTTACTCCAAAACTCTTTATACGACGTAGAATGGTCCAGGGCCCATGTCCCACATTATGGACGCCGTTAAGTAAGTTACTGGAACTTTGGCTACAATCGTAAGCCTTAAGTTGTTTCCTGTTGCCTTTGTCGGACAGTGGTGATATGAACTTAGAATATAGAGAGCTCGAAGATATTCCATGAAGCATTTCTGAAGAGGGACCATCTATGGTGAAACACTCACACCCACTAGAGCAACATGAAATGAATTGGTTTAACACAACGCACCGCCTGGTTTGTGAATTAAACCTTCGATTTAGCGATCATCGGTGCAACACGAGCCACTAGGTTACACGCCTCTACGGGCAGGATTTCAAGTCAGAACGTAACGAAGCGGAACACATACTTCAAGGCATGTTGTCCGACACGTTGACCATTTTGCTAATCCCACACAAGGCACATGTCCTAGTGGTTGGGGTGCTGTACGCACGATTGCTTGATCTTGGATTCCATTCCCGGATGTAAACAACTGGAATTAAATATCCCAAATCATTACATTTATATTGCTACTTCTCCGCCTCTTGAAAATAATGATACTAGCTGCCGTCAATATTTTGCTCAGTTTCCTTAATTCATGCCGTGCGCAAGACATCAGATAGCATCCAGTGTTGTTGTAGCGTTTAAAGAAGTATGATGTCATCTCTAAATCATCAATCCTTAGTCTGTGGAGCCATATATCTGTCATATGTCAAATAATAGAAGATGGACCTGTGGTTAAGGTACAGAGAATTCGAAGAACAACTGGCCACGAGACATATGACAACACGGCTGAAAATTGTGAGGACATGCCCCGTCACATGTGAAACAGTTCCCTGCGAATGGGTTACATACAGCTCGTGCCACAAGAGCAAGCATAGGAGAAAAATATAATAAAATGTAAATAAAATATCGAAGGACCGAAAATGTATTAAATGAAAAAGAAAAAAAAAATTAAATAAAACCAATAACGAATCTTAGTTCGTATTAAGCGTAACTCCTTCTTCAATGCAGTTGTCACAGTTTTAACTTTCCAGTACGTTCGTGCAAATCTGAAATCCCTAGTTTGGAGCATATATATTGAATTTCATATATTAACTACACTTCTAACATGCATAACCTATGTTTATTAATACCTAGACTAGTCACATGAATTCCCTGTATTTCGAATGAGTTGGTTTCTATATACTCTGAGAGAATTCAGCTCCATAAAGTAAATCTGTTTAATCAGACTCGTTGTACACAAGCCATTCTAGAGGTGGTTCAATTTGAGGTCCAGAGACATGTTACAAAATAATATCGTAATTATGATAATGATTATGATGACAATGGTGATAATAATAATAATAATAATGATAATAATAATAATTCTTTGTAATATTGGCACATGCGGGAGAGTGTTAGTCGATTACATCCACGTCTGTGTTCAAATGGTATTTATTTCAAAAATCCCGATGAAAAGTTGACTTCAGCAGAATTTGACCTCAGAGCGTAGATACAAAAATGCCGCTAAATATTTTGTCCGGAACGCTGACGACTCTGCCAGATGGCAGCCTCAGTCGTGGCATTATTATTATTATTATTATTATTATTATTAATAATAATAATAATAATAATGATAATAATAATAATAATCATACAAAATAATTTATTATTATTAGATAGCTGAAAAGTAAGAATAGCATGGAGACTGCGAGTAGTAAACGTGCTACGCATGCACGACTCCAGTAGCTCTAACAAAACCTGTGATAAGAGAAAATAATACAGGTATCTCGAATGTGGGCCCTAAAAGCAGAAACAATTTCTATAATAGTAGTTGCATTAGGTATGATTAAAAAACATTTAGACAAATACATTATCAAAACACCAGGACTTACAAGCGTACATATCATACAGAAAATAGCACTACTAGGCACACAGAGCTGCGTTCGGTAGTGCGGTGAAAGCACGTGATAAAAAATAAAACTACTGAATAATAATGATGATGATCACATAACAAGTAACTGTAGAATATGTGGAGATGGACAAGAAACAATAAATCATATTATCTCTGGTTGCCCAGTCCTGGCTAAGAAGGAATATATTCTCAGACACGACAGAGCTGGGACCTATATACACTGGAAGCTATGCCAACACTATGGAATAACAACAAAAAAAAGATGGTATAAACACACGCCAGAAAAGGTCATAGAAAACGAGAAAGCAACCATACTCTGGGATATGCCATACACACAGATAGAGAAATTAAGGCCAATAGACCAGATATAGTTGTCAAAGATCATGAAGAAAAAAATGCTTTCTAATTGTTGTATCAATTCCAGCAGATGACAACGTTTCCCTAAAAGAAATGGAAAAACTTTCAAAATACAAAGACCTGGAAGTAGAGGTAACTAGAATGTGGAATCTAAAAACAGAAACAATTCCTATCATAGTAGGTGCCTTAGGTATAATCAAAAAATATTCAGACAAATACATAACAAAAACACCAGGACTTACAAATATATATAACATACAGAAAATTGCATTACTGGGCACTGCACACATCCTACGCAAAACACTTTCAATACAGTAACCATAAGAACACCACAATAAACCACAGCGCATACCCAAGGCGCACAGAGCTGCGCTCGGTAGTGAAGTGAAAAAATAAAACTACTGAATAATAATAATAATAATAATAATAATAATAATAATAATAATAATAATAATAATAATAATAATAATAGTAATAATAATAATAACAACAACAACAACGACAATGATGATGATGATACGCAGTAAGAAAAGTACGATATGATATGTAATAAATACAGATTGACATTCTGTATTAAATAGAATAATATTTCCTGAGTATGCGTTTCTTCTTCGGATACGAAAGGAAACACCAATTCAGAAATTGTAAGCTTGAACTGGAATATCCTGTGTTCTATTTAGACAAAACAACGTCATCTGGTAACGCTTATTCAAAACAGGTATCAAGAAAATGAGAAAAGGCAAAAAGAAAATAAATAAGAGTCGTTTCTTTAAATGTGATGAAAATCTCCTTCCTCCGGGGCATGATACAAGTAACTCACAAATATGATTATCTTGTGTAGTTTGAAGACAGAAAGTGTAGTAGAACCAGAATATTTTCTGAAAGTGCAGAACGCTGAAACGAGAAAACGAATATTAATTTGATAATTATAGACGCTCAGGAGGAAAGCACTAAAAGGTACTTGATGAAATGGAAAACACATAAAATTCAGTGAGAGAGGAAACGAAGAATCTGTGGAAAAAGAAACGAAAGTATTAATAACCTTTAAAATGATTACAGTAAGCTAGCAAAAAGAAAGAAGTACATACTAAGCGCAGAAATGAATTACCGGTAAAAGCGTGCATTGGAATATTCGTCAAGTGTGTGGATTCGCTTGAGCAAAAAAGTGGCATAAACACTTGTCATAAGCTGTGATGGTGATTCATAGTTATAGGATTTCTCCACAAAAGGCCATGTGGGAGAAACAAGGAGACCTTACATGACTGCAGAGGAGAATGAAATAAGCTTTCTAACAGTGTAAGATATATCAGAGTGTGTCAAACTATGATAGAAGAGTGGATATCAATGAAAACATATCAAGACCTAGTACGTATGATGAAAGTCTTGTCGAACACAAATGCGACAACTTTCGTGTCGTGATTGGCGCACTTGCCATAACACCGAAAGAGGTTGCAATATACTTAAATTGAGATACGTATTGTCGAAACTGTTGAGTTATGCAGGATTCCTATGAAAGTGTTTTTCTTTTGTTATTCGAGGAGACTTGTCGTCACAGAACACGAAGATAACATCGCTACTAATTAAATTAGCATGTAATAGCTTTTATGTAGTAGTAGTAGTAGTAGTAGTAGTAGTAGTAGTAGTAGTAGTAGTAGTAGTAGCAGTAGTAGTAGAAGCAGCAGCAGTAGTAGTAGTAAAAATGGCAACAAATATAGAGCATAACTTTTTTTTTATTCTCTGGCAAAACTTGATTTTTCGAAATACTGTGCTAATTTACATAATTGCTCTAAATGAATTATTCTTTCTAATGTGTTCTAATTTACATAATTACTTTAAGTGAATTATTTTCTTAATCAGCAACTGTTTCCAGTACTAATTGCAGTCCTTGGGCGTGTACAGTAGTTTTTTTTTTTCATATTTTCTGTCAAGAGTTAAAATGAAGAGATTAAAAAAAGATCGGTTGCTTGACCAAAGGTCGTCTATTGGAGACAATGTACCCTATAACAAATTTCAATTACCTTGGCCTACGTCTGGAAACACACATTCAGATTCATATATTAAATTTAAACATATTTCAGAGTATCTGAAAAGCGTACATCTCCATTATATAAGCGCTGTTTTATTGTGAAAATTTGAATGAATGCAATTGACATCGTATATTTACAGCAGAGTAGCAATGTTATAAGTTTTGTTCATAAACATAATCGATTCTGCCTCCCACACCACGATATGGGAAATATAGACTGATTCTGGCTTCGTCGTACTGCAATCTGACAACTAAGTAAAGAATGCTGTTAACAGAAGAATTGAAAGGATATTGGTAAAAGAAAAGCGGAATAAAATATTAAATAAAAGCGAAATTGTTTTAGGTGACAGGAGATTAGTCTGCTTAGATATTCAATTATTTTAGCTTGAATCTTTCAATATTCTAAGCAAATATTTTTATTCATCCTGATGCATGAAGAAATATGAATGCTAACATATACAGACTGCTGCGCCAATAACGAACTTGTATACATACATATATAAGCATGGACCTACACAATGTATATATGTGTGTCTATGTAGCTATACATTTACGGATATACTTATGTATATCCGTATGTGTGTATGAATGCATATATCTAGTATAAATGTATAAATGGTTTATAAATATATATATGACTATATAAGAGTACAGGCGCGCATATACACACACATATATTTATATATATACATGTATTTATATGCATATAGCTGAGCATTTTAATAAATGTGTGTATATGTACATATATATATATAATGTACATATATTTGTTATATATACACGATTATATATACATGTTCGTATTAACACACACACACACACACACACACACATATATATATATATATATATAATATACATAAATATGTTATACATACATGATTATATATATATGTTTGTATTAATATATATATATGTTATATATACATGATTATATATATATGTTCGTATTAATCTATACCTATCTATCTATATATATATATATATATATATATATATATATATATATATATATATATATGTATATATATATATATATATATATATATATATATATATATATATATATATATATATATATATATATATATATATATACATATATTTATACATTCATACGTATACACTTACACACATGCAAAGAATGAATATATCAGCATTAGATATTTTGTAGATGTACGTGTATGCCTCTATAATTCTTACACACACACACACACACACACACACACACACACACACACACACACACACACACACACACACAGACACACACACACACACACACATATATATATATATATATATACACATACGTACATTACACGCAGATACCTAGGCAGACAAATGCAGGCAGACAATAAAAAATATATATACAAAATTTATTGCATCTAAAGCTTTGCTGACAAAAAAGAAAATCAATTGAATAGCAGCTGTTAGTGACACACTGGTACAATTGATGCGTTTCTTCTAGTTTTCGCATCGCAAATCTATGTAATCCACTTGTATGCTAATCTAGCCTTGAATAAAGTTAACTTTGTCTGCTTGCAGAATATATTTGGAATTCGCGAGGCTTTAAGATAACTGCGAAGAATGGCAAACAGTAGGATTATGTGAAGACATTAAATATTCTCAAAGGTTTAGAAATCCATATACTCTGAGAAATGATCGATAATTTTACACATTTACACATATACAGGGTATTATATTAACGCTTATGTATTAATGGAATGCACATGTATACACGATAAAGAAAAAAGAACAACAAATATATTTTCTACAATACTAAACATTAGAATTTCTTTATGGGTATAGGGTGGTGTTATAAAAAAGTTCCACCGCGTATCCCATAATTTGCGATTCATCAAATACAAATAGGGAAAAAGTGCAGATAAAAAAAGGGGATTGATTTTAGGAAATAACATATTTACAGAAAAAAAAAAAAGAAATACTCATCACCAATCAGAATAAATTTTTATCAAAATGCAGTCATTTTTTTTTCTTCCATTATGTATTCAAAAGGGTAGGAATGTTAGGGGGAGATAAGCATTGGTATTCTAATGCTAAAAGTCTTGTTGAGTGGTTAAGTTTCGTTTTACATAAAATATACATTTTCTAACAAAGCATTAGCATAAACATTTTATATACCCCTATATTACATATATATATATATGTATATATATATATATATATATATATATATATATATATATATATTGAGAGAGAGAGAGAGAGAGAGAGAGAGAGAGAGAGAGAGAGAGAGAGACATGTAAATATGGGTATGTGTTTTTGTGTTTGGGAATTAATTTGGGTATGCACACACGCACACATGCACACTCACACACGCATGTGTATATTAGTACTTAATGCAAACATGCACATTTGTGTGTGCGTATGTATGTGTGCTTATGTGTGCGTGTTTTTTTTTTGTGTGAGCAACAGATATTGAATGATGGTAGACAGAATGTTGCATATCTGCAACAAACAGGTTAGTATACATACGCACGCAAGCGCGCAATGCAAACATGCACACACTTGCGCGCGCACACATACACACACAACCAGACACACACACACAGAGGCACTCACTCATATCTATGTATCCATTTAATTTGCATACGGGTATATGAAAAAGTGTACATATGTATCTAGATTCGGTTGTATAACGGGTAGAGGAGTATGTATTAATCAGTGTGAGATCATAACAGATAAATCCTCCATGGTTAGTAATGAAAAAATATATTAATGCATGTTTTAACTGCTATAAACTAAATCATATATATTTCGTATATAGTTCTGGAAAATTTCGAAAAACTAAGTATATATTCGTATTACTTGGGAAATCTCTATATTTCCAAACTTGGTTGATGCCATTTCCTCTTGTTATTGATGGTATATACAGGAATTGGTGGCTAATCTGATCCTCTGTTTTATCTCAATGAAGAGGGGTTTACATCTATGAATTTAGTGTAGAAAATTCTCTGTATCTTTTATTGCAAATTAACTCTGGATATATGTATATAGATACGTATTTGTACAACCATATATACATGACGTATTTGCATGTATATTCATGTATTATGTTGTAGTTTCTATCTTTCTGTCTCTTTCCCTATATCACTAACACTCTCTGTCTCACTCACACTCTCTCTCTCTCTCTCTCTCTCTCTCTCTCTCTCTCTCTCTCTCTCCACAAACACATAGATTTATGCACAAACATGTTTAAGTTTATGTTTATTTCTGGAGGTGTGTATTTTATGGATGGAATGAGTTGGTGAGTTCTTGGCTCTATAACTAAGAAATCCTCGAATACTCTTGAGAAGTTCAGCTTCACAGAAGCATAAATGAAAACAAATAATCATACACAACAGATCGCATTTACGGATCTTTAAAAAAAATTGGAATATATTCAAGAAATGTAACTTATATACACTTCAAACATGCATGTGCATCGAAAGATGCTAATACATACCTGCAGTGGTACGCAGGGTTGGAAATTTACTCACAAATCGAAAATACATGAAAGTGGAGAAAGACATTCAAACATACACACGTACATGTTATATAAACCACACCACTCACCACTGGCTATTTGTTATTTTGTGCATAGAATACTTGCTAATGAGAGGTTTGCCGTTCATTACAAGCAAGGTTTTAAACAATTGTCTCCAGATAAATGCAAAACATTTTGTGTTTTGATACGATCATAACAGGAAACAATGGATGAGGTTGTATCATGGAATACTATTCTGTAAGTCATGACACAATTGGAAACATAGGAGGTTATTGGAGAACTATGAAGATTAATTTCAGTCCGGTATACGGCTGAATGAAGACCCATACGTACTGATAATAAAGTTGAAGAATTTTCCACATTAATCCACGTGAGAGCGAATAAGAAATACTGGAATACCTCTCACATATTAGTATTAATCATTTGCGCAAGTAAGCTACGTACGTTAAGAATGAATATTGTGTTTTGCCAAAAATAATCAGACATGAAAATGTCTGTCAAAACAAAGAAAAACAAGCAGTGGATTGTGCCCTCAAGGAAACGTTTAACCCTTTGAATCTTCTATAAATCCTTTATGGTACTGAAGCCATACACATGCTTAGTTCCTTTTCAACCACAACTTACAACATGTGAAGTATGAGCTAACTGAATATCTCATACAAAATGGACATTCAGGAAAAAATAAAATATGAAAATGCCTTAGACAGACAAAGGGTTGAAACAGGAACCTCAACCGAAACCAAACTAATAACTGTAAATCGGTACTTAGATTTTCGCCTTTAAATAAGGACGTTTGTATAAAAAGAGAAATTTATGAGGTATACAAACAGCTTCAAAACAGCTCATTTTCAGAGTTAAAATGAATGACTTTTACATCGACCACTAATTAAATGAAAAACATGTATATGATACGAGCAGATAAGCGACCTAAAATATTGACCTATTGATTTAATGTTATCTGTGGTCGATCAATTTGTTAAGGAATATAAATTACTAAATGAAATCCTAGGATTTTGGACATTGAATTGCTGCTGTTTCCACAATGTGGATTTGGAAATTCAGTCAGAAACCAGAATAATAGATCTCTCAAAAATGTAGCTTGTAAGAAAGACAAATGTATTTAGGATCATCGGAGCTTTGGTGATAATATCAAATGACTCCATAACACACAATGGCTAAATACCAGGAAACATAAAAGTATCAGAACCACTAATCTTTTTTTTCTGAAGGGAACAACCAGTATCTGAATGGAAAATCTTTCAGACTAAGAATGTTTGCATCTCTTAAAGCTACTTAAAATAGCAAATATTAGAGAAAAAAACACATTTTAAAGGAAACTTAAATAATATGTTGTTCTCCTACTTGTAAAATGTATTTTTTCAACTCATGAATAACACCCACATTACAAAGTCTAACTTCCTGTTCTCTGAGGTCTATGGGGAGACATAGACCAGCTCGTATAGAACAAAGCAACACCTGCATAAAGCTCTGGACTAAAAGCCAAAACAGGAGGAATGATTCCCGCTACACAAGACTAATACCTGATTACAGACAGTTATAAAGACAAAATAATGAAAACAGGCCTGAACACCAAGTGCAGAATGTGCAACTAGAACAATGGGACTGTTGACCACATAATCTCGGTCTACTCAGTCCTTGCCAAATCTGAATATGTATACAAACACGACAAAGTAAGCAGTTATATCCACTGGAAAATATTCCAATATCACATCAAAACTGACAGCCGGTGGTATAAGCATGGTACACGACAACGATCAAGCCATAATCATCTGGGATATTCCGGTCCAAGCCGACAAAGAAATAAAAACCAATTGCCCAGACATAATATTCAAGGATTGGGGAAAAAAACACATTCTTACTGATAGATATTGCAGTCCCTTCTGATCAAATATTGTCAAAAAAAAAAAAAAAAAAGACGGAGAAATTGACGAAGTACAAACACCATGCGATTGAATATTCAAAATGTGGGGCATGAAGGTAAAAACGATGCCAATATTTGTTGCAAAGTGAGTTCCTCTCAGTGGTGTGATGTGTGTTGCTGTTTTACGCTAGTAGCCACAATAGTTACTAGTCATCGTATACCAGAATGGTAATAATTTAACTTCTGTCTTACTGTCGCTGATAGCTCCACAAGACACCAACTAGAACTGTCGACTCTCAACACATCAACTCTCGACCCTCTCTTCACAACCGACTACTGGTCTACTTATAATGACTGGCTTGTGCCACTTTTTACCGGGAGGGGTATATAGTTTCACTATACAACAACTCTTTTAATCATTTTATTAAACAATGAATTTTTTTCATTCACCCCACCTCCTCCATTTTTAATACATACCCAACATCTTTTCTTCTTGGAGTCTACTATTAGGTATTCAGTGTTCTTCCTTTTCCATGTACGTGTGGTTTCGACTTCTTGTAATGGTGTTGTTAACCTGAAAATGTCATATAGATAATTCATTGGCATTTCTACTTTTGTTGGTTCTTTTTCTATAACTCTTCCTTTAAGCTGATTTCTATGTCTCCTTTCCATTCCATTTTTGCTTCTTACACCATACACCATTCTTTCTATGTATGTTACAATTTCTCCTTCCCAGTATTGCTTGCCATTTTTGTATATTCTTGCATGTACCTTGTCACCGATTCTAAAGATTTTTTGCATGTTTTTACAACGACGTATTTTTTCTTCAATGCTTAACAGTTTATCGAATACTGATTACACCATTGTAGCAAACATTAATTCTGCTGGTGAACTTCCTTCTCGTGCATTCGGGCTCGGAGTTACCCTGTATGCCTTTAAGAATTGTTGGGTTGCGATCTCTTCCGTGGCTTCCTTATTAGCTTTCTTTAAATCTATCTTAAATGTGTCCACGATGCGTTTGGCCTTTCCATCGATGTTCAGTGATACGGGGCTATAGTTTTATGTTCTGACGTGGACATCTCGCAGAATCTTTTAAACTCACAGGATACAAACTATGGGAGGGGAAAATGAGAGTGCGGTGTTAATTATGAAGTGTGGTAGAAATATAAACGTTAATACTACAAGTTCATGCAAACTACAGTTATAAATCTTACCATTACTTTTAATTTAGCTGATGAGGTGTATTTTTTCGGGACATAATAAATCTATACATTACAAAGTTAATGCACTGGACTTCGTCCCATCTATAGACGCCATGTAATTGTCAAAAATGACATTATTTGTAAACTATCTATTACATTTATGAGTCACTTCAATTTTCTGATTAATAATCATCACTATCACTTTCAGTATCACTCTCCGATCCTACTCTGTCAAAGAAATCACTTCCACTAAGTTCACTGTCGCTATCAGGGTAAGAATCTGATGCGAGAGTTTCACCTCCAGGTTCTTGTTCCAGAATATGCACCAACCATGATTCCAGATTCCATTGTCCATCCATGCTGTTCGTCTGGTCTAGGCAATGAAGGCTTTGCAGTGTTCGTTAGCTTCCATATCCTGATCTGGAAGTTGCTTCGTCAAATATGTTGCTCGAGGACGTATCTAGATGGAGGTAGTTGAGCGAAATCTAATTGCATGGATTTTGTGAACCCATACTTCCCACCCCACTTTGCTCTGCTCGCTGGGTTGTGAATCACATTGAATTAATATTTCTTGTCCTTTTATTATCATATATATATATATATATATATATATATATATATATATATATATATATATATATATATATATATATATATATATATATATATATATATATATATATATATATATATATATATATATATATATATATATATATGTATATATATATATATATATATGTATATGTATATATACATGTGAGAGGGTGGAAAAACGAAGAAGGACACTCACCATATTTATTGGGAATTAAACGTAGGAGTCAAAATAGATTGATTCAAATTCATCGGTGCTCATACTTTCAAAACGTGATACTAATCTCAATCATTGGGAATTTGAATCAAACAACTTCAAATGGCTGACGATCAGCATCACGAATTGAAACTCAGAGTACCAACAAATTTGAATCAAGCTGCTTATATATATATATATATATATAGATATGTATGTATGTATATATATATATATATATATATATATATATATATATATATATATATATATATATATATATATATATATGTATATATATACATATGTTTGTATATATATTTACATCTACTTACACATATATATAATTATATATATACATACATATTAATTTCTATATTCGTATTGCCTATGTAAAAGTATATGTGTATATAATGGTATGTATTGAACCAATTTGTAGGTACCTCAGCGTAGTATTATAATTCTTATGACTAAACGAATAAGAGCAAGAAATGTGGTACAACAATAATTATAACAAGAAGAAGAAAAGATATTCGAACTGTAAAAAAACAAAACAAAAAAAAAACTTATTGAACTAATCTCAAAATAATTAAATTGCTGAAAGTATAGATTTCAATAATATGTGCTCTTGTACGCACGTGTGCATATATGTATGTATGTATGTATGTATGTATGTATGTATGTATGTATGTATGTATGTATGTATAATTGTATATATATATATATATATATATATATATATACATATATATATATTTGTACGTACGTATATGTACCGCTTCGCTTAGAAGTTTAAACGCATATAAAAAGTACAATATTATTGTCAAAAGTGTGAAAATCTTAATCCCATAAGTATGAAAAATGTCCTCCCGATCGATTTCTCAGATTACATTTTAATATTTACAGATATTATTTTACGAATTCCTCATAATCGATATTTACTACAATTTATATCTTGTTTGTGGTTGTTGATACATTGTTCTTATTTCTTTGTGGGTTTGGAAATTGTCAGTATAGAACCGAAAGAGAGAGATTGATTATTTTTGTTTCTCTTTCACTATATATAAGAAAGTATGTCATAACGATAAAGATTTTCGCTTGTGAATGAAGCCTTCCTGCGTTCGATTACTGCTTAGCACTTTAATCGAAGCTGAAATGTACGAGTGAGTACATAGGTACCATTTGTACTCACACACTGACATGTGTATGCTACACATATATACGCGTATAAACATACATGGATATGCATAAATAATACATATATATATATATATATACACACACACACACATACACACACACACACACACACACACACACACACATATATATATATATATATATATATATATATATATATATATATATATATAAGTATATATATATATATATATATATATATATATATATATATATATATATATATATATATATATATATATATATATATATATATATATATATATATATATATATATATATATATATGAAAAATACAGAATGGGACAAGAACGCAAGACATCCAGACAGGTGATACAAGAAAGGGAAAAAACATCCGGATAGACGATACAAAGAAATCAAGGACAGATCATTCAGAGTTTTCTTTCCTCAGTCGAGATCCGGATTATCCTCGATATTGCTCCAATCTGGCCAGCTCCAAAGAAACACCAAGTTAAGAGCATTAGATTCCTTGGACGAAAGCAGCGAACGTATACAAAAACAAGGACGGTAGAAAAACGGAAAATGTTACACAAATGCAATAAAAATAGTAACAGGACATAACAACGGATGTCTTTCCACTAAGTACGAATTAAATTAAGCTAGCTTGTGTGGAAATAAGGCCTTACGGCAGGGATACAAAATTTCACGGGCACAGGGAGGATTAACGATGTGGCACGCACAACAGCCGACCAAGACAGAAAGGTCAGGCTTGACCGAACACCGGTCACGTGGGAAGAGAAGTGAGAGAGGTAGCGGCAGAGGGATAAAAGAATTAAGGAGGGACAAGAAAAAAAATGACAGGAACATATATATTATGTGTGTATAAGAGTTATACAGTGAGGGAAAGCCATTAAGATATTTTCCATCACGCAAGAATTGTGATTTAAATCCACCAAAACGAAAAAAAAACTATTCTTATTTTAGCACGTTGAATGTGGGCGGGTAGGACAATTTCAGAGAATTCAAAATTGATTAGTCAGTCCCGTACTTCGAAATTTGTGGCGTGATGGAAAATTACTTAGTGGCTTTCCCTCAGTGCATAACTCTTATACACACATAATAAAATAATATTTATAGTCTATGAACATTTTTACTCACGCTGGACACTGGTAAAAAACAAATATTTAATTTTACCATATATTTAACATTTATATATATATATATATATATATATATATATATATATATATATACTGCCAAGGACTATAATCTCCCGAAACATATTTACGGTAACGTCCTTTATTATTATTGTCCATATAACATAATGCAAACGTGTAGCTATTTTGTACACTTTACATATTTATCACTTAGAACATTTTGCTTAGAAGATACTTTTCATTTTTAACCTCGTATATAGTATGCACTAGAAATTTTGACCTTGAAATTTTGGGAAAAAAGTGCGGATTATACTCGAGGATTTACGTTATATATACACACCCACCCACCAAAACCCCCTCCACAAATATATATATATATATACACACAAATCCATATATGCATGCACAGCATAATCTTGTGAACTTTCGAAAATTGTCATGGGCTGAAAGTACCAAATTTATATACAGGATAAACTATATAATAAACAATAATATAATAAATCGTCTGCAAGGTTACTGGTATTAGGAGTATTTGCATATTTGTTTAGTCACTGTACAGTATTTTATAAATTACCCTCTTTCAGTTTTGCTCCTTCCATTCAGTTAAATTTTCACAATGTTTTCTTTAAAATGTTCGTAAAAACAAAAAACAGAACAGGCTGGCGTACTATAATTAGTGCTTGTAGCAAGAAGTTTGAAGCAAAGCGTATGAATTTAGATTTCGATGTGTGCAAGACGGTATTATTTTCTAGCGCATTTTGTAAAGGAGATACAGGCTGACTATAATGATTGTTTGCCGCAGAGGCCATGTAACTACTGCATGTCTCTGGAAAAATTTGTCGTTTCCAAAGTGGTCCGACCTGACAGTGTAATTCACATAATCAACATGATTACGCTTGTACTATTCGTTTTCAGTGTTATATTACCGAGAAAGCATCCGGATCTGTAGCCAGGCATACGTTCGCATGACTGTGTTCCTATCGATGACTGTTAAAGAAATGGCAAAATCCTGAAAAGAAGCAGCAATGAAATATATATATATATGCATATATATATATATATATATATATATATATATATATATATATATATATATATATATTTCCTTATATATTTTGTTCTTACGCTTGTACTATTCGTTTTCAGTGTTATATTACCGAGAAAGCATCCGGATCTGTAGCCAGGCATACGTTCGCATGACTGTGTTCCTATCGATGACTGTTAAAGAAATGGCAAAATCCTGAAAAGAAGCAGCAATGAAATATATATATATATGCATATATATATATATATATATATATATATATATATATATATATATATATATATATACTCACACATACATACATTATATATATATATATATATATATATATATATATATATATATATGATAACTAAATTTTGATTTATTCCTCACAGGTAGGAATATACGAAAACGTCTTTTCAAATGCACTGGGTGTCTTTTAGATGGTTTATTCCGGAACTGTTTCGCTTCTGACTAGACAGAATATGCGTGAAATTAGTATTTGTTTAGGACACAAATTAATTGG
>NC_142935.1:64151898-64159398 GCF_046866305.1 Octopus bimaculoides
TGCACGGATGTGCATATTTTGCAAGAATGCAGTTGACAGTGACTTCGAAGTTTCGGCGGCAATCCGAGGATAGCTCATCAGGCTGAATCTTCGAAGACACTGTCAACAGCATTCTTATATAACAGTGATAAATTTGTAGTTTACAAAAGTTTAGCATAATCCATAAAATTAATTTTATAACCTGAGCATAAAAACAAGCTTTGATATATCGACATATACAAACAAACAGACAGATACACAAACGCACATATACAGATACAGACACAGAGGCAGACACACACAATATATATAACGTCCAGTGCATCCTTATACATCGAAAGAGAATGCTGTTAAGTTTTCTCACGAATTTCGTGGACTGAAGAAAATATACATGCACTGATTATATAACCTAGACATCATTTATACTAAACCACATGTATTGTGACGTAAGACGATGATTTCTGAACCAACATATGGTTTCTCTTTTAGATACATACAGGCGTACATATATATATATATATATTCGTACATATTCATATGCCCCGTATTCACGGACAATTGCCTTATTTCAGAGCTTCTTCAATATGAATGGCATTTCTGATGTTTTGTCTATGTTCCCTCAAAGGATTATTCAGTCTTGCTGTAGATATGCATGATTTGAAGTCTAGGTGACAAGCGAAAGCAGTAACTTCCACTTGAATAATCAGATCACTATCTGAGATACGTTCCCTGTGAAATGCCTGGATATCTCTTCCATCATGAAATCGCCCTGCGAGAACTTTTACACGCTGCACACGATGAATCATACGGTTTCGGTGGGTAGATGTTACTTGCAGTTGGTTTTTTATAGGACTTTAGGTAATTGGAACGTTAAGCAGTGTACACGGTATCGTGTTTCACACATCCAACTCTTTATGTACTCGTTGAAGTTCTGATGACGGTCAACCCAAAGCCAGCGCCTTAGGCTTTCGTGCTCAAGGCGACCCTCTTTAAAATTTGTACAACTTCCTTTACGTTTCATCCACTCAGCACTTTCCAAAGCTATTTCTTCTCTGTATTATACATTTATTAGTAGTTCTTTACATTGCCTTTTATGCAGTATTTGTACCTATCATGTGGCTTGTGTTGATAAATATTGGTACATGACAACTCACCGTAGAACTACCGCTTTGAAATCCTGTTATCTCCCACATGCACCACATAGCCAGCCCAGTGTTTGTGAATAGACATGAGGAGTGACTGGATAATTGTGCATCTGAATTTGCCGCTTGATATTGATTATGTGCGACAAACACTTGCGGAAGCATACACTGTACATTTTCGGAGGCATATACATGCTTCAAATAAAGCCTTTAGTACTCTCAGCCTGGTCGTTATGGTGATGCTGCGATTTGTCCAGAATCACTTTTCCAGATTCTCGAGCTGGCAGAAACGTTAGCACGCCGGGCGAAATGCTTAACTGTATTTCGTCTGCCGCTACGTTCTGAGTTCAAATTTCGCCGAGGTCGACTTTGCCTTTCCTCATTTCGGGGTCGATTAAATGGGTACCAGTTACGAACTGGGGTCGATATAATCGACTTAATCCGTTTGTCTGTCGTTGTTTGCCCCTCCCCTATGTTTAGCCCCTTCTGGGCAATAAAGAAATAAGATTCTCAAACACATCTGATGTCTTTTGAATGTGTCGATCTACAGGCGTACGTGCGTACACAAACACACGCAGGCACGCACACATACACACACACACACACACACACACACACACATATACACGCACACAAACGCATATATAATTTAAGGTACAGTGTTAAAATGTGAGATACAAATCGTTTCATGCTATGAGGGACGGTAAATCGGCAGAATAAAACATTCCACCTCTCTCCAAGCACTCCCTCACTCTCAATGCGCATGGTTTACTATTTCGTTTTTCAAATATAACTAATGATGTGCACTTACTTTGAATGACTGAGTGCTTGGAAAGAGAAGTTACGGTTTATAAATCTGTCGAAATGCCGTGTCTCCATTGCAGGAAACTTTTACTAGCTCATACTTTAACACGGTGTACCTTAAATGACATTTATCTCTCACTGGATAGATTACTTTTATTGTTGATTGCACTTTTTGTGCAAACAGTATGATGCGGCGGGTGTAAACCAGCATATGCTGTCGTGCCCCGCTGCTGGTATAGGGGATTGCTTTCTATACCTTGACCCAAGCATAAGGCGGGGCTCCCTTCTTTGACCTTGGAAATGAAAGGAATGCCCCGTGTGGATCTTGTTGTGACTATATCCTCCTATGGGGAATAGGCCTTGGTAAATAAAACAAAATTATGCTTACTCATGTATGTATGCATAGCAGTCAATGTTACGTTTGTGGAATTTCAATGTTATACAGAACACTAGAGTTTATTGATGAAAGGACTCAATAAATTTATTGTTCATGGTTGTGGGAGAGAAATTTCAGATTTTGGCATTTGATACTTATTCAATTATTGCATATTAGTTTCTATATACTAGTAGTATATATATCTGTACATGACTAAGTATATGCAGGCACGCACCCATACACAAACACAAATAAATCTATGTATATATATATTTGTATACATACATACATACATATATTACTCTTTACTCTTTACTCTTTTACTCATTTACTTGTTTCAGTCATTTAACTGCGGCCATGCTGGGGCACCGCCTTTAGTCGAGCAAATCAACCCCAGGACTTATTCTTTGGAAGCCTAGTACCTATTTTATTTATTTTATCGGTCTCTTTTGCCGAACCGCTAAGTTACGGGGACGTAAACACACCACCATCGGCGGGACAAACACAGACACACAAACACACACACACACACACACACACACACACACATATATATATATATATAGATACATATATACGACAGGCTTCTTTCAGTTTCTGTCTACCAAATCCACTTACAAGGCTTTGGTCGGCCCGAGGCTATAGTAGAAGACACTTGCCCAAGGTGCTACGCAGTGGGAATGAACCCGGAAGCATGTGGTTGGTAAGCAAGCTACTTACCACACAGCCACTCCTACGCCTATATATATATATATATATATATATATATATATATATATATATATATATATATATATATATATATATATATATATATATATATATATATATATATATATATATATATATATATATATATATATATATATATATATATATATATATATATATATATATATATATATATATATATATATATATATATATATATATATATATATATATATATATATATATATATATATATATATATATATATATATATATATATATATATATATATATATATATATATATATATATATATATATATATATATATATATATATATATATATATATATATATATATATATATATATATATATATATATATATATATATATATATATATATATATATATATTTCTCTTTCAGTGTATATGCCTATATATATCTATACAACTGAGGTGTGCAAATTTACATTCTACATTACATCACCAAAATAATGTAGTCTTCATTTACTTCGTCTTTCACATTTGTGTTATTTTAACAAATTTTACCATTTTTTTCCCCTGATCGTAGCGATAATTTTGAAAATTGCTTCATATTCTATGACAACTCTATAATTAGAGCTCTATGAAACATATGCATAACTCTTGACGCTTATTTGGTTTTAAAAATAGTATATACATTTATACTGTTGCATTTATCAGCAGCATATTTCTAATAAAAATTTCCTAAGTTATATCACACCATTTTGTGTTTTAAATTGCGTCAATGTTTTTTGTTTTCTTTTATAGTTTCGATCTCAAATTACTGAATTCAGCTTTGTGTGGGGGTGTATCTGCAAGTATTTATCATAATTTTAATACTTATGATAATGGAAAAAAAAAACATCAATGATCTACAAGGTTTTGTCCAAATCAATGTATACGCCTATTCCACACGCCAGGGTTCGGAAATGTTTCACAGTCTTTTTATGCGTTACATTAACCGAACAATTGTTGAACGAAACTTCGGTTCCGATATGTGACATTGCAAAGAATATGAATGAGTAACTTATACCAGTGTCTAAAATAAATGCGTATTTAATGATGTTAAACCAAAAATGCATAGGAAAAGATATTTCTTTCTAAACTTCCATTTAAAAATATTATTGCATAATATTGTTCCTGTTCTAGACGATTCACAATCAAGTACGTACCATTAGTAGATAATATGATATGTATGCAAATATACCAACACCATTTATATAAATATTTTTAATACACACACTTGGAAACTTTTATATTTCAATAAATGCAAATTGCATTTAAAAAAAGGACCGTATTTATATACATTAACCAGATACTTAACATATCAACATAACCAATCTAATATAAAATATTTATTTAAGAACTCGCCACATTATTTTTAATTTCGTTTCTAAAATGGAAAAAAAAATGCATTATCTACTTCGTATCAGTTATTTACTTTTAAAGGTCTTTTATTTCAGATTAGACTACAGAATACATTACTTATTTGGTTTGTTCACTTGAAATTTTAAACGCGAATACTTTTCATTATTAACAAAAGTTATTTGAATTAATTTTTCATAAGGTAAGAAAAAACACACAAAATATCACTTGTGCTACACATCTGACAATGTCCTACATACAGATTATAGGATAGACAACATTTAATAGTCATTGTAAATAACAATTCTCTATAGATTTCTGATATCATTTCCATAGAAGAATGACTTTGGAGAAACATCAAATTATAATGTAAGTATACCCGTCAAAAGTATTTGTGGACTACATCAAAATTAGGAGCAGTATATCTCTCATTGTCTTCATCTGAGCGGAATTCAAGCTATGAATACACTGTCTACATACATACATACATACATACATACATACATACATACATACATACATACATGCATAAATACATACAGCCGTACATGCATGCACACATACATAAATACATACATACATACAGGCGTACATGCATGCACACATACATACATACATACATACATACATACATACATGATGTCTGCCAACTCGTAGACGAATATGACTATCGTCAAAGCAATGTCTGTGCCGAATTGTAGATATAATACAGCTTCGACGACACTTCATGACCCTCTCCACCCTACTGACATGATCCAGAGTCAAGCTGAGCCAAGATGTATTGTGTTAATATGGGTTGCCATCTCAGGAATATGGGGCGGCCATGATCGCAGTCACACGCAATGATCCTTAACATTTCTGATTCCTTTTCATTTATATCAGAGTGACCTCTTATCGACATGCGTTCATAAAACCTGAGAGGTGCCACGCTGGAATTCCTGAAGGCCGGTGTTATTGCTAGATAGTCGTTTCATTCATTCATTCTTTTGGTTTAGCTGCCAATGATCGAATCATGCCACATGTACAGGAATCCATGCTGTGTTTAAATCTAACACTGTCTTCATTTGCAAGTAATTATGAAGCACCCCTTGTACCTACATTTGGACCTCTAGTATATTTTTCAGCATTTTCTTCACTAGATAATAATAATTCAATTACAGTCGAGCTATATTTAATCATTATGTTGGTTATATAAACATCAGTGATACTTTACCCCAAACAGAAAATACAGGAGACACTCAGTTGTTTTCCAACTAAAACCATTGCAATGATAGAATCCCTACCATATAATCTGCGATCCTATACACTTAAACTGAGTGAGGCGCTAATATTCATCTCTGAAATGGTTACATTTGAAGCCTTTTATGAACTATAGTCATCTTGAGTTAGTTTCAGCTACCGTGACTGTTTCCTTAATATCATTCCACAGTTATCTGGGTTCCAGACCTACTTTCTGCAGAAAATAGCGCACCGATATAGATGGAGAACAGCAGCAGCAGACTTCCCTGGGGAATGAGACCTCATGCAAGCCCTTGATACGGACCTCATCATCTAAGCTCTGATATTTCGATTTCTTTATCTGGGGCCGTGAGTTAGATCATAATGATTGATCTTGTATACTTGGAGCGGAGGCACATGTCTGGTCGCAATGATATTACCACTATATTCTCTGGGAAAACATATCTGCCCCACAGTTGCATTTCAAGTCTGAATCTGAACGCGAAATAGGAAATAGCTTCTTTTCCGTTGCATTCGCCTTGGAAACTTTGTCAGATTCCTTTATGAATTTGACACCCTTTATTGGTGGAGGCTGGTGTTTTTTAGCCTCGACCCTTTGCTTGCAGATCAGGCCATCGATAATTTCTTGAAGAAACTTGTCATGATTTCGCTAGAATCGGACTTCTCCCTTTGTCGGAGAGCATCCATTGAAAATGTGGTTCAAAGTGCAAAGAGTTACTCCACACATTGCAAGATGGATCTTTTATTTATGTATCCTAAATTTTAAGTTTTTTTGGGGTTGACAACAGGCCAGTGATAGCAAGAAGTAGAAAGGGCAATCCTTCTTGGTCAGTGCACCAAAGTTTGCTCTAGAACAGTGGGCGTTCAAGCGATTGGTCTCACTGCATTCAATGATCCTGGTGTGCAAGCTCTATGCCTTCGCCTTGTGATCCAACGCAACTGAATCACGGATCCATTGATCTATGAGCCCTTGTCTCTGGTAATGGTGGTTTTCCACTCTTGAAGCTGAAATTTCCAAGGCCTCGTAGTCCTTGACAAACAACTCCAACAATCTCCTGGCCTTTCCAATATGCTCATGCTTCCCTCTTTACTCTATTTACTTCTAAAGCTATGTCTTCATTTACAAGTAGCTACAAAGTTCCCCATGTTGCTCTGATAGTACCTCTACCATTTAAAAAAAAAATTCTTTGTTATGTTTTCTTGCATTCCACCCACGTGATAATAATGATACAATCACCGTACGGCTATGAGTACTCTTTCACATATTCTATTTGTAAAACGATGGAGTCCCCGATTATTTAAATTTTTCACTTTAAATTTTTACATTCTTAAATTATATATACTTTCTGTTTTATTTCTTAAAATGTTTTGTCAGTAATAATGTATTTTAGCCTGGTACTTATTCCACCTTTCTCTTTGCCGAAACGCCAGGTTACGATGACGCGACACACCAAGACTGGTTGTCAAGCGGTGGTGGGGCTTACAAAAACAGTCACGAAGACATGAGCACACGCGCACACACATACACACACACACGCAAACTAACGCGCGCACACACACACGCGCACACAAACACACACACACACACAACACACACTCACACACACACACATACACACACACAGACACACACAGACACACACACAACAAACACTCACAAAGGTACAAACATAATAAAACACACTCATTCCTCATTGCAGGAGGCACCAAGTAAAATAGTTCCGTCTCCTGCTTCTCCAGAAACTATACAAAATGAAAGCCTATCACACGAGGAGGCTGTGCCTCAGTATGAACCCTCATCTCTGACTGCAACTAGTAATATAACATAATATAATATAATATGATATAATATAATATAATAT